>NC_057694.1:2872359-3051874 GCF_014466175.1 Vespula pensylvanica
GCGATTTGGCGATATTAGTTTCGCTTTCAGTGGGGCATGACTCGTTGTATAAAATAAAATCTAAGGTGAGACGACAAATGATAGGATCGAGAAACGAGAAAGCTTAGTTTCCTATTTATTCCCGATATTTAAGAATAAGAATGAGCTCTATCTTCCTGTATATTAAACAAACAAATACAAACACAACAATAACAACAACAATAACAAAACAAATGAAATGAAAAGGAAAGGAAAGACAAGAAAAATTAATGCAAAGAGAGAAAGAAAGAGAAAGAGGAGAAGAAAAACCTAAAATTAAGTAAAGAGTGAAAGAAGGAGAAGAAAAATGGAGAACAACGCTAAAAGAAAGAGATATTAGGAGTGGGGTCGTATCTTTGCGTGTAAATTAGGAACGATCTTCGCACTTAAATAGATACGTATTTTTTGAAAAGAAGTGCAAATAACTTGTAGCCCTAATGCGACAACAAAGAGAGAAAAAAAAAATAAATAAAAGCGTGTATTAATTTTTTTCGGGTGAGACGAGCCTTTGTGGCCTTTCGCCATTTACATATTAGTCGTACCAACCGCATTTATAATAGAGACGAAAATGTTATAAATCGTAGCAATGACAAAACGAGGACAAAAAAGCATTAACAAAAAGAAAAAAGGAGAAGAAGTTGATACGAATGAAGGGATAGGATGCGGTGGGGTTGTGAGAACGGGAGATACTTTAAAAGATAAGCAAAGTTTTCCAAAGGTAGCTGCAGGTACTTAAACAAGAGAGATAATTAAACAAAAAAATAAAGTAAAATAAAATAAATATGAACCGCTTTACACAGAGGCCGTTAAGCGATAACACTTAAGAGTTTTTGTAACGTATATTTGTTAAGAGACTACTGTTTTGTCACTCACAAACACCCTAACAGTATTTGGATCGTTGTACGTCACTTTATTACCGAATAAACAAACGGGCGATATGGTGGGTGGTGTGTAGCGTGAAGAATTTGAAAAAAAACGAAAAAGAAAGAAAAAATGACGATGGATAAATTACGAGGATGTATAAACGAATAAGAAAAAAAACAAACAAACGAACGAACGAAAAGAAAAAAGAGAAAATAAATAAAGGAGGGAATCGCAGTAACCCAAAAACGGCCATGCACTGCAAAAAACAACGTACATTTATTAAGCTACGTATTGTCGTTTAGCACAAATCTGTTAAAAGTAAATAAATTATTAGTAGAGATGCGAATTTATTGAAAAGGTACATGTGCCGGCGAGAAGGAAAACAATTGCGATAAAAGCGCTAAAAATAAAATGGAAAAAAATCATTAAATAAATAAATAAAAAAGAAGAAAAATAATAACAAAAAAGACCATATGGTACAGTCATGTCCGAAGCATATAATAAAATAGAGGAAAAAGTAACCCCGCGTATGCATACTTTTAATTAAGTGAATACTGTGAAAACACGGGTGTTAAGGGAACATTTTTTGTTATAGGTACGCGCGTCATTATTATTATTATTATTATTATTATTATTATTATTATTATTATTATTATTATTATTATTATATTATATTATATTATATTATATTATATTATATTATATTATATTATATTATATTATATTATAGTATAGTATATTATATTATATGTACATATATATGTACATATATATGTATGTATACGTATATTTGTAATTATCTATATATACATATATAGACATATATATATATATATATAGATATTCCAATTAGACCACAAAATGACACGTTTTAAAGCAGTGTACAATTATGAAACGACATATTTGCAAGGGAAAAAAATGGGTGTAACAGGCTACCTACCTACCCCACGTTTATTCGTGATAGATGTACGTAATCGATGTACGTATTTTCATATAGACATGTGCGTAATGAATAGATTCATATGTTCATATGTAAATATATACCCGATTGAGAAAATACGGAGATAAATAATGAGATGATATTGCACAAATTGCAGCTTCTATGATATCCGTTTTATTAAAAAGAGAAGCCATTTAAAATAATGATAATATAGAGAGAATGATTTGAAAACTTGATCACAACTTCGGCACACACACATATAGAGTATTATTAATCGTATACGCGTCTGAAACTATATATATATATCCGATGATGGTCCATTTCGAAATAGTGATTTCTCGAAAGAGAGTATCCATTTATTGATTTTCTTAATTTATCCTTCAAAGAGTAGAGAAGAGAGAATGTTGAAACACACTCCATGGATGTGACTGTACAACGTGAATAATGAAGACTTGTCCGGCGGTACATATATCGAGGATCTGTTTTCAAACTTGAGTCTAAAGGGTTGCATATTGTACATAAACAAGACATATTTTCTATATAAGGGACGTCGCTCGGTAAAGCCGATGGCTCGAAAAATATTGCAATATTATGATAATTCTTTCAAGCGATAGGATAGCGTTTAATCGTTTTATGTAATGTAATGATAGAAGAGGGTCTGACAGAATAAAAATGGAAGTTCTGTATTTAAAAAACATCATTTTCCGTGTGTGTTCATTTGTATGTTCGTGATCGTTTCCCACGTACATATACAAATTTACGAATTGTTTTTATAAACCAAGGATATACCAACAGTTAAGTTTGTACGTTCGACCAAAATTCTATCGAAAAAAGCAGTGATTATCTAAAAAATCTAGTAAATATAGTACTACACGTGTTATTATCCTTAAGAACGAAAACTATCATTTGGATCTTGAACTATCGATTGTTATTTATAAAAATTTGTCATACAAAAGAAAAACAACTTCTTTAATGAATTTCGATAACTGAACGATCATTAAGTTATGAATAATACAAAAACATTGTGTTTTATATACAAGATTTAGAACTTATTTTAGTGCAATTGTATATACATTAAGTATTTTCATCTCCGTCGATCACTTTATCTTGCTCCTGATTTTGTTTTTCTATTTCCTGTAAAAAAAAAAGAAAAAGAGAGAAAGAACAGAAATGAAAATTATGTTCACTCAAACAAGAGACACACAAGTCTCAAATGATATAAATATATGTTATTGATAATTATATCTTTAATTGTAGAACTATACAGATGTTATTTACCTTTTGAATAGCACTCGTTAAACTTCCGTTAAATGTTTGGAAATATTCATTAATTTCTTGCGGAACGCAGAAATGTCTCGTTTGTGTTGGTTGAATGCCAATATCTTGAGCAATGAATCTAAATTCAGGTGCATCATTAATATGATTTTGTAATTCTTCGTAAGTAAAAAGAGTTCCTTTTGTAGTAGATTCGTTCACTGGGCCAAAATCTACTATTTTTATATTCTTATCTTCATTGCGTATAACGTCAAATGAATCTGTAAATAATTTTATTGAAAATTATTTACAAAGAAATGCATTATATATAAAATCGAAATAATTGTAAATTACATGTACATTTGTGCATGCTAAAAAAAAAAAAAAAACAAAATTATGCGGATTAACTCACAATTAGTCAATGAAAAATTTCCTTTAATGTGTTCTGTGAATAACTTTTCGATATCAGCTTTTATATTGTACTTTTCTAACTCGTTATAGGTATAATATTGTGACATATCTCTCTGGCTAATTCCTGTAAGTATTACAATTAGTTATATATTAAAAAAGTGCCAAAAAAAAAGTTAATAATATTAAACAATAATATTTACCAACAAGCTCATCATCTATAACAAAACATCTGTACTCTGCACAAGGATTTATATCTCGCCACTGTTTCAGTACCAAGCATGGCCTAGGATAATTTTCTTTATCGGACCAACGTTTAAGAACGCTTAAATCATTTGCTATTCTATCCGAACTCTTTAACAGTAAATATACTTCTTCCAAAGTTTTACACTGTAGACTCTTTGTTGGTGCTACCCATGTTGCATCCTTAAGAAAATTTTATATATATTAAAAAGCAATATGACAGTGAAAATAACAAGATCTAATAATATGATATTCTCCTTACAGAAGGTGAGCTCCAGTTACTTTTAACAAATATCGATCCATATTCGTCAATTACATCTTGTATGCTTTTGCTAAATTCTGGAAATGATGGCTGATACTCGGAGTCCTAAAGATAACCATATAAATAATATTTATTATACTTACAAATATAATCCAATAATAGAAAATATAAAATACCTCATCATTTTGCAAAGAATCATTCCATTCATTATCAGATGAGTTATGTTTTATAGCTTCCAAAGGTAATAAAAACATATCATACTCCAAGTATTTCAAAATTTCATCAGGAATTTGTATAATAGTAGCTACTAAAGAACATTTTATAAATTGCTTATACCAGGAACAGAATGAAAATTCTGGTTGTAAATTATTGATCATATTTTTTAATTATAAAAAATTTTCTATTATGTCACAAGAATATCTATTATACCACAATATTAATATAATTAAAAATTTAATTTAATTTTTTACTAGATTGTTTTTATCAAACTGTTTATAACCTTAATGTGGAACAATATATATAAAATGATCATGACATTATTCATCAAAATCGGAAATACCAACTTTACATCTAAAAATACCGTAAAGTTAACTACTGCATTGATCATTGACCAACTACTACAGAGTTATAAAAATTCTAAATATTTCTAGTTTTCCCGATTGTTATTCTCATTTTACTAGAAATCTAAAAAATTGTAAATAAAAAAATAGATATTATTATAAAAAATTGTTAATAAAATTATTTTTTTGATTGTTGCTTTACTATTGGTCATCCTATTTTACGATGTATTTTTTACGTGTATGTCTTGTTTAATGATTCGTTAAATTTTTAGATCGACGTATAAACAATTATACAAAAAACATTTCTTAACGCAACAAAAAAATTCTAGTGTATAGGATTTTAAGAAAGCAATAAAGGTTGGTTATTTGTTATATACAGTTGGTAAATTGATATATACGTGCATGGTAATTCTACGACGTTTCATTGCATAGAACGTATGGAATATTAAGAAATTCTTTAATCTGTAATTTAATCAGCTTCTATTTAAACAAATTTTTTACAATTAATTTATATTGTTTATATTTACAAAATTTTTTTAACAGGTTATTGAAATTATTTGTTCACCTTAAGTGATAAGTGTTTATTATTGATAATTTAGAAAGAATTAATTTAGATATTAATAAAAATTTGAATGATAATACATTTGCAGGACCTTTAAATAAACTATGCATCGATGATATGATATATATTAAACTATATATATATATGTAGATAGCAAGTACATTCATCGACGTTTTGATTTTATCCAATATGTCTACACGTTATATGAAAAAAGTTTTTGGTGGAGATGTAATCATTGATGGAGACAAAGAAAACGTTAGCGATGTGGAAAATTCAGTAAATGACAACTTCAAATCAAAGTCATTTAATGTGTTTGATGTGGTATATTGAATTTTATTACTTTGATAAGTTTTTATTCTTATATGTTTAGTGCTATTCCAAATGTATAGGCATATTTAAATTTATAGAATATTATTCTTATAGTTAAATGATAATTCATCAAGCGAAAGTGAAATTGTGGATGAAATATACAATGAGACAAATTCAGATATCGTTAAAGGTAAAAAAAAAAAGAAGAAGCGTAGGAAACCAGATATCGGCAAAACACAAATACGTAAACCAGAAGATGAAGAAGAAATAGATGAAATTGAAAGAACAGTGAGAGAAGTAAACGAACTACTTGGAGAGCCATTACCAGGTTCTAGCAAACAGAATTCTGAGAAGCCACAATGGATTGTAGGAAAATCTAAAGAAAGTATTCTGACTGTTCAACATAAGCATTTAAATCCATATAATGAACTTAAAAGAATTTTTGGAAGTAAAACTATACAAGCAGAACAAAGGTATTTTTACAAATAAATAAAATTATATATATATTATTATATTTGATAAATTATATTAATAAAATATATTAGCAAACGAAGGAATAGAGGACGTACAGGTCATTTAAAAAAGACTTGGTTGGTATCCCCAAAAGAGAATTGGCCACCTATTGGAAAATCTGGATTATCAATGTCTTTGGATTCTACAATGAAATATGTTGAAAATGTTCAATATTTTGTTTATGAACATGATTCTTCATATAGACAGATACAGTCTAAATTCTTAGAAGCTGTTGAAAGTTCTAATCCTGAAAGTCTTATAGTAAGTTATTAAAAGATAATAAATTTGTAGCATGTGTGTTATATTTTATACCTAATCATTTTAGAGCATAATAAATACTCATTCTTATCACGTGGATACATTACTGCAATTAGCAGAATTGTGTAAGCTTAGCGAAGATTTACCAATGGCTGTAGAATTTACAGAAAGAGCATTGTATTGTTTAGAGTGTGCATTTCATCCATTGTTTAATATGACAACAGCACGTTGCAGATTGGATTATAGGAAACAGTTAAATCGTGCATTGTTTATAACATTATTTAAACATCTTATCTTTGTTGGTGGACGTGCTTGTTACAGGTTTACAAAATGGATTTTTACATAAACACATAAATGATATTAAATACAAAGAATGTAATAGATATTTTATAATTTCAGAACAAGTCTAGAATTTTGTAAATTATTGCTAGCACTTGATCCTCAACAAGATCCATTAGCAGCTGTTCTATTTATTGACTTTTATGCATTAAGAGCCAGAGAGTACGAATGGTTTGTGGATTTCTGCAATCTTTGGGATAGCGCAAGGAATTTAACTCAACTTCCAAATATAGCTTATAGTTTGGCTCTTTCACATTTTTATTTAGGCAATCATGACACTGCAGATGAATTATTACAAAATGCTCTCATAATGTTTCCAGGGGTTCTTATGCCCTTGCTAGAAAAATGTAGTGTACAAACTGACTCAAAGGTAAATAAGAAGATATCTGTATAAGAAACGAGATAATTAAAAATATGAATATTCCAGGTGACTGCCCATAATTTTTTCAATAACAAAGCTAAAACAACGACTTCTCTAGCCTTAGAGAAATTACAAAATTTATACATAGTACGTAGTTTTCATTTATGGAAAGAAGCGGACGTTTTGCCATGGTTGGAAAAATGTACACATTTAGTACTTGATCGCATTGATTCTCAAGATAGTTACGTTAAATATTGTGAGATGAAGCGTGGCGAGCGATATAAGGGAAATTTGCCAACAAATATTCTAAGACACATCATACTTGCAGATATAAAAGAGATCACAGTCAACATTCAAGAGGTATATTTTTTCATTATGAAATAATAAAGAATGATAAGAAAAAATGTTTTATCAAATACTGTAAACATTTTTTTTTTTTATATATATACGTATCTAAGATTCAAGAGGCAGCACCAGTGTTATTACACGATCCACTACCACCTGCTAACAGTGTAGATACTTATGGACGACCTACTACAGGTCAAAGAGGAAATTTAAGTAATTGGAATCTTTTTTCCCTTTTCTTTTCTTCACTATTTGGGGATGTAGATGCAGCTATTGCAGAAGTTGCAGATGTTGCAGAAGATCTTGCTGCTCGTGGATTCAATTTGTTGTAAGTCAACAATTTATCAACATTTTATATTACTAAAATTACAACAAGAAACAGTGATAATGTAATTACTAATACAATATCTATAAATGTTTACAGCGATCAAAATGACGATCGAGCGTAAGGTAGCTCAAGGTGTTTATATAAATACATATCGGCGAGTTTGCATTACTCTTGTTATTATAATTTGTCATGCAGTTGTAAAAAAATACCTCTTTTAAGATTACAATATTTGGAATATTTAGTTATCAACTGCAAAAGTATTGAACATTTATTTTACAGTCAATTGATAAATTGATAAATCACAATGAAATTTGAACAAATCATGAAGCATAACTAAATAATTTTATTTAGATATTATAGTATTTAACTCATTGGTTGTTACATCTATTGGTAACAGCCGTCGTAAGATCGTCGTAAGATATAACAGTGTGCGGTTGATATAAATTTTGCCCGGTTCAACGCCAACGATTGCGATTGAATGTTGTAGAAAGTAGGTCTCTTTCCCAACTCTTTCACATCGTTTATTTACTCTTTAAGAATCCATACTCTATCACACGTAGAATTCGAGTCGAATCTATCTATATTCATCTATATACTTGCAAATTTTTATTTGCAATATATCGTTTTGGAAAAATTCTGCATAATGGAATGAATATAAGAGGTATCAAATGTATTGTAAATTTACCGAAATGATAAATAGGTTATGTAATATAAACATGTAATAGAGGATATCATTCTGTTAAACAAAATTTCTAATTTACCCAAACGCCTGTGTTCATTAGAAAAAAATTATTATTTTCCAACGCACTTATTTACAGATGTATACAATTGTTCAGTAATATAATCTTATTGTTAATTTCTAGTCGTATTATAAATTTAATCATTTCCTAGAATTTTATTAAATGCAGATTTTGTTTGCTTATCTTAATGTGCTCAATCGGCACGAGGATGTATGCATTTATGTGCGTTCCCTAAATGCACTAGGCATTTTTAGTTATTAATTGCACCATTTAAAAACCCACTTCTTTTCTTCAATTGAAAACTTTGAAGGCAGATAGTGGGAACAGAAAAGGAATAGATGGTTCGAATAATATTGTCAAATTTAAATATGACAATTGATGTTCATCATTGTTCCACAAGACCTAATTTCATGAACTCCTTATTTTATACCATACTATGGAATACTGGATTATAACGACAAATTCCAGGTCCATTTTCCTGGTAATCTTTTTTGGTATGACATACTGTATAAAATTCTGGATCACTAGCTAAGAGTGCACCTCCGTACCATACTGCACAACGTTGTTTATGATGTGATATTACATGCACATCTATAGGTTTTGGCTGAAAAAAATTTTATACACACATATATATATATATTAAAAAAATCATAATTTTTTTTTTCAAAAGACTTACCGTGATATGGCTACCACTTAATGTTTCACTGAGTTTCAAACGAGCATCAACAATTCTTTTAATGTCACGTTGCAATCTTCTTCCAAAATCTTTAAACATTGTAGAACCTCCTGATAAAACAATGTTACTATATAGTGGTCTTCTGACATCTATTGGACAGTTTTGTATGACATCATCAACTATTTCACTAAGTGGAGTTGTGAAATCAGGATTGGAAAACTAAAAATTATTATATAATTAAGAGGTGACAAAATTTTGTAGTCTCATATTTAAACAATTTTTTTATGCTTTATACCTCGGGATGAAAAAATATTTCTGGTCCTAAAAATCTTTCGTACCCAACATCTACAATGAAGGACTGTTTCGTGATACTATTAATACCTTCATACTTCTTTATTTTAGTAGGATCACTATCGTATTTTGCAAATTCTTTAGAAATATCAGGACAAATATAACAATATTTTTCTTTTATAGCTTTAGCTGTTTCTAATGATTGTTCAGGAGGTATTCCAATTTCACGTTCTCGTAAAAGACTTTGTATAAAATATGTTATATCACGACCAGCAATAGGTATATGCTTTATACAACTACCTATAACAAAGCCTTCTGCCTAAAGAAATAATATATTATATTTACTATATAAATATATATATATATATTATTTTATATAAAAAATAAATTTCTTAAATTATTCAGATAGGAATATACTTACCACTGGTATCACATGTGTAACTCCGTCTCCACTGTCAACAACAACACCTGTCAATGTTCTATCTTCAACATTTTTAGATGTCCAAGAAGCTGCTAAAGCTAATACTGCTTGCACAGCAATATATAATCCTGGTACATTAAAAGATTCAAACATAATTTCTGCTGTATATTCTCTATTTTCTGGTGTATTAAGAGGTGGTTCAGTGAGCAAGAAATAATGATCTTCAGGTTCTGCCCTCAGATATTTAAATATGCATTGCTGAAGAAATTTTTCCATTAAATCCCAATCTTCGACCAATCCATGTCTCACTGGATACTAGATATGTAGAAAAAAAGACGAAAAAAAAAACTATTCATAGTAAATAATAATCTTTATTTCCTATCTATCGTTGCATACAAACCTTAATAGAATAACCAGTTGCTTCAAATGCTTCATCTCCAATGTAGGTATCTAAATCTTCTACTCCTTTGGTAATTCTTCTAGCATTATTATCGCCAACTTTGGCTGTTTCTTTAATGGCTATTGCAGACGGTATCGTAAGTTGAGGTTCTTTATTTCCTGCGAAGCCTAGTTTCGTGTATCTATAAGAATATATCCGATGACAGTTTTTCATTTAATCCTAATCTATAAAATAGTGAATAATGATAAAGTAACTTAAATTTTTTGAACGATTTCTTATGAAAAAAAGAGAAGAAAGATAACAAAAAGAGAATGTCTTATCGTGAAAAAAATTAAAGTATATATTTAATAGTAAATTTAAAACGAAAAGAAAAATTATTTTAAAATTATTTCCCTTTTCATATTCTAAGTACTATTCTGTTATCGTAGTTAACGAAGCTGCATAATTTTTTTTGAAATATAGATATACTTACCCTGTACCCACGTCGATAACACACGCAGGAAGACGTCCGATCATCTTGATTTCGTATTTTAAACGGCTCGCACTGACGAAGTACTCCTCGACAGTGGGCTACAAATGTAACCGCAAAAACCACACCTCGCTCTCGATCTCACGACTCACGATAAAAGCACGGACTTGCACAGGCATGCGCTTATTCAGATTTCTGACAGTCGCATCGCCATCTTATGCATCGTTCATTCGGCCGATATTCTTGCGTTACATGAGAACTATGCTTCACGATACATTCAATTGATTAATTTAAGATTGTTATTACGATTTATTATGATAAATCATAAATCATGATATACTAAATATTTCATACAATTCCTTTGAAAAATTCATTTTATAAAATTCATTTGAAAAATACTTTTGAATATATTAATATTTGTAATTACAATTGAATATTGACTAATTTTTTAAGTTTATTGTTATTTTATAAATAAAACTTACTTTCGCGTTTGAATTAATCGATTTAAAATAAATTACATGCGAATAAAATATGGAAATTATATTGATCAAATAAAAACATTCGATTACGTTTTATAATATTACGTTTTATGATAGACAACGTTGGTATGCCTGATATTTTCTTGACACGTTGATGTTCCGGCTGGACACAGATGGTTTAAAAATGAAGTGAATAATTATAACTAGCCGGTAATTTTAATATATGTATGAAAGTATAGTAGATATCGAAAATGTAGAAGATAAATTGAAGATATTTAAAGAAATGGATTATAATTTTAGTTTTTTTAGATACGGGACATCTTAAAGTAAAAGTGAACGAATTAAAAAAAAAGTATCATCGAATTCATAGCACTAAATAGCAATTAAATATACATATTTTCATGATGAAGCTAAAAAATATAGGAAATAGAATAAAGGATGATAATTTAGATCTTAGTTTATGTGATCTGGAAGAAGTACCTGTGGAAGAAATTGTAAGTGAAATATTCCAAGTAATTTTTATAAAGAATTAATATTTCTTTTTGTTATTACCACATTTAGTATTTGATTTATCATATATAACAGTATATAATATAATTAATTAAGAATGTCATTGTTCAATGTATGTTGTAGGCAACTATTAGAAAACTGACATATTTGGACTTGTCTAATAATTTCTTAGTTACATTACCTGTAAGTCTTGCATTAAGAATTTCTATAATATAAATTGATTATAACCTTAATAACATTTTCTTTTTTTTTTTTTAGAATAATTTTGTCATACTTAAACAAATATTGAAGTTAGATTTAAGTAAAAATATGTTAACAGAAATTCCTGAAAATTTTGGCGAAATGACGCAATTAAGATATTTAGATCTGTATGCTAATCAGGTATTGTAAAATTTCTTTTACATATATAAATAAAAAATAATTACGTTATTATAAATCACTTGCACAGATAAGCCGTTTACCTTTGAGTCTCAGTGAATTGAAGAACCTAAGATGGCTGGATCTAAAAGAAAATCCATTAACTCCTTCTGTTGCAAGCATTGCTGGCCCATGTAATAATGCAGAAGAGTGTAAAAATTGTGCTCGTAACGTTGTGGAATACTTAAATAATGTCAAATGTTCTGTAGAAGAGGAAAAATTACGTAGACTTAATGCTATGTCTAATAGTAAGTTTTTTTTCTTAATATTTTATAAATTACCAAAAAACAGGTATTTTTTAATGTTATTATTTCATTACTTTGTTGTCTTATAGAGATGTCAGTACTTGCTAATAAAAATAATGATAATGATACGATAAAAAAAGAATCAAAAAAGAAAAAAAAGAAGAAACACATTGACAAAGAAGTTGAAAAGAATTTGAATAAGAACAAATCAGAAGTGGAATGTAAAGTATCTGAAAATATAGATAAGATGGATAGTTCAAAAGAAACATTTAATAAGCAGAATAAAAAGAATTGCATTTCTGCTGGCAAGTATTTCCAATATTCTAGAATAATTTACATTAATATATTATTTTAATCACATTCATGTACTCACTTTAATGTTTTATCATTTATATTTAGCATTATGTAGAATACTTACTTCACTATCCCTATGGACAGTCATATTTGGCATTACCTTTGGTTCTTTGATAATAATCCTTCCTATATATAACAAAGAACTATCATATACAATTATGGATTACATAGAAAAGCACACAGGTATATTTCTGAAAACTTATCAAAGGTATGGCACAGAATTATTACAAAATAAAAGCCAGATTTTAATGAAATGGATGAATCATGCTTGCAAGACTATAAATGATATTTACAATGGTTACAATTTAACAAATATTATCTAATATTATCTATGACAATATATATTGTAGCCTTTGTTTGTAATATCATTAATCTGTGCATGACATCAGGTACATCTCAGACAGGATGTATTTTGTTATAAAATGTCTTTTTCTTAAATTTATTTTAGCTCATGATTCACCACTTATTGTAGAGTGGCACATTACACTTTTGATATATTACTTTTTAACTATTGTATGATTTATTTTTATAAAATAATGCACATTCGGTGTTATTGTAATTTCTCTTTTCATATTATATCAAATCGTAGGTATTTTTACTATTATAATATAATATCTACATGGTATATATGGATTATTTTTTAGAGATGTACGAACAGAGGAAAAAATAAAATTTCGTATATACTATCAACATATTACAATCTGTTCCAATCATTTACATCTCAGGAGGATGTATTTAACCCATAAGTTTTGTTCATGGATGTCGTTGGTACTGCCCTTGGAGACACTTTACCAAGTGAATTTTCCATTTTATTAATTAATTTCTGAAACGTATTCATTCGAGAAAAATTTTGTTGCTCTTCATAACAATCAAGATCCGTAATCTCGTTGGATACTCTCTTATTTGTTACAGAACCAATAGAATCGCTTGATGATCTATGCTTTCTGCTAGTTACAAATCTATTCCATGATCTTTTATCTGGACTAAAAGATGCTCTCGAAAGATCTTGATCCTTGTTCTCCTCTGATATTTCTTTCTGACGTGCCGTGAAATTTGCTAAAATAGCTACGTCGTCATAAATCTGTTCTTCCGTTTGAGATGGTCCAACTTGTTGCGGCGTATCGTTTCTCGGTGATTTATAATGTTCACAATCATCCGATATCCTTTTCTCAATCTTTTGAACATTAGATTGCATTTGTTGCTGTTGGAACGGATACATAATTTTTAATATATACGAGATCATTTTTTTGTCATATACTTACATTTTTCTTCTCATGACATCCGTTAACATCGTCATAAAATTCTTCCTCAACAGGCAAGATAACTGTTGGTGGCTTAACATATACAGGTCTCGGTGCTGGCGGACAAGTATATTCGGGCGTTTCATTGGACGTGGACGTTTCTTTGATAATCAAATCAGACACATCGTCGTACGTAGTCATTTCCTTTTTCTGAATAATTTGCGGAGGCGGCGTCAACGTTTCTTGTTGAGCGGCTATTATCTTCTCTTTTTTTTGTGGCGATTCTTTCTTATTTCTCATTCTATCCAAAAACGATTTTTTATTCGGTGTTTTCTTTTGTACTTCTTCGTTCTTATCCTTCGCTTTATTACCAAGCGATGCCGCATTTACCAGAGTCTATATAGTAGAGAACAAGAAAACATCAAAAATATATTAAAAATTTTATAAGAATATATCGAATGAATTTCAAATTCAAATTATACCTCAACATCGTCGTAGGATACCAAAGTCGTTGCTGTTGATGATTGTGATTCATTAACGTCGATGACTTCTTCTTGAAGAGATTCACAATTCTTTTTCTCTTTTGTAACAGAAGAGCTGCTTATATCGTCGTAAGTTTCATCGAAACGTATCATTTCGTTTTCCTTCGTATTACATACATTTTCCTCTTTCGTTTTAGATTTCATATGTTTACGATTTTTTTCTAGAATCGCTTGGACGTCGTCGTAAGCAGTGGTGACTTTCTTCGATTTTTCAACGACTGTCACCTCCTTTTGATTCTTTGATATGAAATTTTGATAAAACGTACCACCTTCGAGATCTTCTATTTTGTGATAAATATCATCTTCTTCGTCGTCCATCATTTCATACGAGGAGATTATATCACTCGAGGGTAACGATGGAAGTCTTCGTGGTATACGAGCTGGTAACGGAGGAGGACTCGTATTCTCACTCGTTTGAACTTTGCTTTCATGATCAGGTTCAATGGTCTTGTTCTCGTTAACGTTTAAGAAGGTCGTTTGTAATTTCGTCGAATCTACGAGACGATCTTTTGTAATAATCTCTTCCGTTTCTCCAACTATTCCAGAGGAAGATACCAAAGATACGTCTTCTTTCGGATTAAGTCCAAGATCAAGATTGATCTCGTTAAAACCAACTTGACAAACCTTGGCAACCCATTGTTCCATATCTTTTGGCGTTCTTGCAATAAACTGTTAATAACGATATATCTCAGATAAATCAAAGAAGAAGCAGGAAAAAACAAAAAGAAACAAAGATAATTCAATCTCTCTTACTTGTAATGTTTTATTACCAGGTTTGAAAATTTCAAATGCTGCCTCGCTTCTTCTTTGATCACGTGGGACAATATTAGGCGCTGGTCGACCAGAATAACCGCGAATCCCTTGAACACTGTAAGGCTTATTATCTCGTTCGTTTCCGTAGATCAACAAATGACTTCCTACCAATGCTGAGAGAGAACACGTCAAGAATTTCATTTAAATATGGCTAAACGCAGAAAGAGAGTATACAATTATTTATATTTGTAGATATACATATATTTGTATATATATATACTTGCCGACCCAATTAATTCGATATTGTTCAAAAACAAATAATTTTTTGCCTTCCTTGCGAAGTAATGGTCCACATTTTAAAGATTTGCTTTTTGCCTGTGCGCCAGATAAACTGGAATAAATATTAACGAGCGCGTTCTCTTGAGATTCTTCAAGTTCTTTCTTTTTATCATCCTCGGCCATCGATCGGAATGTTTCATAATAATCAGGATGAATTTGAGAGGTAGGACGTTTTTGAGTCTGAGATATCGTCTCCTCCGCACCGACGTACTCTTGCATGTCGGATACATTCGTTTCTCCAATATTCAATGGTAATAAACCCTTCGAGCTAGCGTTCATACGGAGATAGAGCTCGGTCGACGATGTTGTACCTTCGGTTCCCATCAAAACACTCAAGGCGTTTTTTGAACGTAACAATAAATTTTCTCGTATGGTTTCCATTGTACCCGATAAATTTGCTTCTCGAAGAAATTCGAGAAATTGTACGATCTCTGCGAATTGATAATAAGAATTGACGAATTAAAAAAAAAAAAAAATAATTTTAATCAATTAACAAGACTAACAAAATACATAAGTAGTTCTTTTAGTCAATTAAGGAAATTGAAGAAAAGAAAAAAAATATGAAATTTTTTAATCAACTAACGAAATTAAAAAGATGAGGATAAATGTAAAATTCTTTTAATTAACTGAAGAAATTAGACAAAAGAAAGAAAATTCTTTTGGTTTAATTAACACGTACCATGAAGTATGACAGTGAGTTCTGCGTCAAGGCCCATTCTTCTTTTACACGTTGTCTCCTCGTGGAACGTAAAGTATTATTATTGTTTCCACTTTCTACCGACGTTGATTTCTGTCCCAACGATTACACATCGAAATTCTATTCGATGAATATGATCATTACGTCTATAAGCATCGTCTTGGATCAAACAATCGAGTGCACTAATATAGTGTAGTTTATCGTTTGTAATACTTAAAAAAAAAAAAAATAGAAAGTAACGAAGCGCAAATTGATTTATCATGAAAGAAAAAAAAAATAATCATCGAATAAAGGGATATATATTTCTATCGTCTCTATTACACTTGATTCTTGACAGGAAGTACGAAGAGGTCTCCGGATAAGACTTATCATGATGTACTAACCATGCAAAAGAAATATTCTTTTTAATAAGTTTTTATATCTTTTTTTTTTTGTTCACTGAATTCCCTTTTATGGAAAATTTAATAAAATAAGACCGATGATAAAATAAGATAAATTTTTGTCCATCGTTTCTATCCATGTATATATGATATACTATGATAAGAAAATATTCCTCATCGTTTCTTATCTTTCTTTTATATCTTTTTGTTTATTTTAATTAATTTCTAGGTGTAAAAATTCGAATAAAAAATTCATGATAGAAAAGGACAAATTTAAATAAAATTTTCAATTTCGATTCGTATGTATTAAGATCACAGAGAGGAAGAGAAAGAGCGCATCCTTTTTTTATTGCTTCAACGAAAACACGATATCTAACGAACGACAATGAAACATTTTCATGTAACAATTCGATGACTTGCTTAAAACTTAAACGTGTGTATTTTACCGGTCAAGGATTATTCACTATGCAATGATATAATAATAATAATTTGCATATTTCTCTTACTAAGTTTTTCACTTTGCACGATAGTTAATTAACTTTGTCATAATTCTTTCGAAGTCACTGTGCATTCAGTGATCAATACAATAGTTAATATTTCATATTATTATCATAATCTCATAAGAGAATATTATTTTTATTAAACTCGTCACAATGAACGTCATTCTCGATGATG
The DNA here is from genome assembly GCF_014466175.1 of Vespula pensylvanica. Lineage (NCBI taxonomy): Eukaryota > Metazoa > Arthropoda > Insecta > Hymenoptera > Vespidae > Vespula > Vespula pensylvanica. Next base: position 2,889,553 of record NC_057694.1, read on the forward strand.
GATAAATTGAATTTATTTGATATCACTTGTGGACGTTTGATACGTTTTCAAACACAACTAATCTTGATACTTGTCACGAATACTCATTTCCAATCGTTACTACCTCTCACTTCGAATGGAAAGAAACTCACTTTGCGTGTCTCCTTTCGGCTTGCATTTACGTACAACTAACATATACATATATCGTTGAAATTCGATGGGCGATGTCTACAAATGCGGGAGCTTAGACTCCCGCAAAGACTCTCTCTCTCTCTCTCTCTCTCTCTCTCTCTCTCTCTCTTTCTCCCTCTCTCTTTCTGCTATTTTACACGCCTTAACTTCTGATCCTCCTGTACAGTCCTCTTTAACGAGCTGACTCAGAACCTCGGCGCGCTTCTTCCTTTCGTCCCTCCGCTCTCTATGCTGCAATCATTTTCAACGACTACAACGGCTGACGAGAACGAAGATGACAATGTCGTTGCCACTGCCTCCGAGCTTCCTAACTTCAACTAACTTACAACGAGAGAGAGAAAGACACGCGTTAATTGATTTCAATTCTGATTAATTGTCAGAGTAAAAAGATGATATTCGTCTCAGTCTTTTGAAATGAGACATCGTTTCCTTTCTCTTTTTTCTTTCTTTCTTTTTTGTTTTTTACATTTGTTAAATCTAAGATTTTATATATATATATATATATATCGAAATCATTTTTTAATTCACAATAATAAAAGTTTTTTTCTTTTACATATTATATATAAATAAATAAATAAATAAAATAAAATTGTGTATATATGTTAAAAGTAAACACGTAAAAAGAGACGAGAAATGATCTAATTAATGCGTCCAATTTAGAAAAAAGTTTTCTTCAAATGTTTTCCCAGGGTGCTTTAAATCTACATTTTCCTATTGGCTCAGCATATACTGCCTTTGTAATTTCAGTTAATTCTGGCCACGGATCGGCTTTTGCTAGTTCTGCCTCGGCGTCCACTTCTTTGTATATTTCTTTTCGTATTTCCTGGTATAATAAGAATTAAAAATTAGAATATCAGATTATAAATGTTAGTGTTATTATATATCTTTAATATATATGTGTATATATATATACATACATCAGTTTCGTTTTGAGTTTTCAGTCCGTTATCAACGAGAAGTTTTGTAAAAAGCAAGATGGGATCTTGTTCAGTTTGTACAGATTTAATTTCATCTCTGGTACGATATCCAACACCAGGATCGCTCATGCTATGTCCATAATAACGATAAGTATCTACTTCTAAGATAATTGGACCATTACGAATTGCATAATCTCTGGCAAATATTACAGCTTCTCGAACGTCAATTACTCTCATTCCGTTAACCTAGATAATAAATTATTATTAATATTGATTTCGATTGCTTAAGATTCCAAGGTAATAATGGAAGTAAGATCACCTTTATACCAGGTATTAAATCACCGCGAGTATAAAACTTTGTGTTAGCTGAATGACGATGGAGTTGTGTACCCATGGCATACTGATTATTCTCACAGATATATATGGCCGGGAGATTCCATAATTTGGCCATATTCCATACCTCGTATATCTGACCTTGAGAGCTTGCACCATCACCGTACAATGAAATTGATACTGCGTCAGTGCCGTTATATTTATGGGCAAATGCGAGACCTGTACCTATCGGTACCTTTAACATATAAAACATTTTTATTAGGATTTTTCACCCTCGTTTTTTTAACTCATAATTATTACGTTGTATAGTCCAACTATGTTTGATGAACTCATCGAAATGAAAGAATAAGAAAGATCAAAATGACTTGCATTTTTTTCCCAAAACCTGATCTATGTGAATATTTTGGAAGATAAAGAGGGAAAAAGATTTATTTTTATTGACAACCATATTTATCCAAGATTACATAAATATTTAAATAAAATCTTTCAAATTGAGGCAAACGAAAACAATATAAAAAAAAATGTTATTTAATAATAATTTTTTATTAAATAATAATGCGTTCTTTAGTCAATAGTAATATTTTTTCTATTAACTTATTCACCTGTCCACCGACGATTCCTTCACCTCCATAAAAGTTTGGTGCGTACATATGCATCGATCCACCTTTGCCTTTAGAAATACCAGTTTTTCGTCCCATTAATTCTGCCATAACCGAACGAACATTTCCACCGAAGAGAAAAGCGAAAGCATGACAGCGATAAGCTGTTATTACATTATCATTGTCCTTTAATGCCACTTTGCAGCCGACTGCAACAGCTTCCTACCAATATTCACAAACAAGAATTATTACATATATTATTATATTGAATCATATAATGTCACATCACCTTCATCTACAAATTTTTTAATATTAACTCTCTACAATGCCATGTGATTACTATTGACAAACTTAATTATTATTTAATATTCGAAGTTCTATATCCTTTTTAAATGTAAGTCATTAATATAGTATAACTTAGTAAAGTATAACTTGGTAAATTTATTGAATTATATAAATAATAATGTATAGTAGATTAGAAATATTTGTTTATAAAACCAATAGGATCAGATTTGAATATACCTTTTAAAATCAGATACCCGGAGAGAGTATAGTATTATAATATATAGTTAATATGTAATAATACTTATATAATACCTTTTCTTCTCTTTTCGAAAAATCGTTCACAGTAAAATACGAGGGATCAAAAATTTCTGATAAAAAAAAAAATGATTCGATTGCTTCGAACTCACTTGACCAGCGTATAAATGACAGAATCCATTGATCAATCGCATCCTGTACATTTCAGCTATTTTATTTTCCATTCTTCGAATATAGTGCATTGTTCTCAAAATATAAGTGGCATCCTCATCGTTCAACGTTGTCTGTTGCGGTGGTCCTTTCTCTAATCTGTAGAGATCATAATTCTGTAAATAAGCAAAAAAACTACTGTTAATCGAATTGGACAGCTTCGCCGATGGCACGTACAGCAACATTATCAACCCAAATAACAATGTCGAGATCTCGAGTAACCCCTTTGACCCATGTGTCAATTTGTAAGATGAAATTTTGATTGAATTTAAGATTCGTCAATGACGCAAGCATACCATTTCTACGGTCGTTTCTTTTGCCATGCCACAATTGAGCGATAAAAACCATGACTTGTTTATAAGTAAACGCATATTTTTTAGACGATTATTTAACTGAGAATACATCTTTACTCTCTTAAACAGATCTCTTTTAAATGCTTCAAAAGTATAATTTCATTGGCAAATTAATACTTGTTATATGTATACGTGGATAATAATTGATCATCTAACCATGAAAAATGTATACCATGAAAAAACTGTTTACTATAGTTAGAATTTATTCTCATTGATTTGTAAAGAATGGTAGAGGATCAATTTTTCTCTTTTCGTTTTTTTTTATATTAAAAAAAGAGTACTAATAATAACGAAAAGAAATGTACGAATCATGCTCTCTCTATATATATATATATGTAAATATCTTTTTTCGATATATCGAAGGAAATCAATTTTAAAACAATACCGATATAGAAATCGAGATATACGATAAAATAATACACAGACGTTTTTGTCATAATATTTGTCATTCTTTTTCGATCGCATAATAATATGTCTAAGTTTCAATTTATAATATAAATAAGCAAATAATTGTCAACAGTGCAATTTAATTCACACAAATCGAATAAGACGTTCCCCGTGACTAAACGATAAGATATGTCGCTTAGATCAATATTTTCACGTAAAAGGGAAGTGTTTGAGGAATTAATTATTCATCATAGCATGTTATCAAAGCGTGTAAATGCATACATCTGTATAATTATCGACATCCCTTGTGAGTCTTATTGTTACCAAGAGAATCCTAAATGACAAGACTATTATTAAACTGACTATGAGTAGTTCAATCAAGAATAGGGGATTTCTCTGTTAGTATATTCACGACATTCTATGAACGTGATGGATTTCTTTGACAGTCGTCCGTATGTGATCAATAAAGGCATGCTGTCCTTATTGGGCCAATGGCCTTATCAATCGATTAAAACAAAATACATCGGTTTGATAATTTTATTTTTATTAGCTGGAACACAAATTATAGCTAAGGTGCAAAATTTTCTTTATATATTACTCGAATAGAAAATCTTATGAAATAGATTAAAATAGATTAAAATGGTTTCTTTATCGTTTTAAATTATAAAGCGTTATTTTCAATGAGTACTTCAATTGAATTGTGTTTTTTTTTTTATTCTTTCCGATTTTTTACTACAGATATGCGCTACTATTGCTTCGTTTAACGAAATAAACGTTGTGCTAAATGATATGTCCCCATTGATTGCCGATTCAGTTGCAACAATACAATTAATAAACACTGCGATGAAAACGGAAAAGGTATTGAATTATTATATGGTATTGTTTATAGAGTAAATTCGATTTTAGTGTAATATGTTAGATACGTTAGTATTATTGTCGATTTATTTTAATTTGAAAATGAAGGAAAGGCAGACATAACTTTTGTTATTATGCGATTGAAGTTAATACAAAAGGGAAAATTGTTAACCACAGATGAGAGAACTTCTAAATCGTGTGCAAATAGATTATACTTTATTCACTACAGATGGTGAAATGAAAATTATACTGGAGTATGCCGAAGATGGAAGAAAATTTACTATTATTTATATAGGTAATTAAAACATTTGAGAAAATGTTCATAGAATATCTTTTTATCTTATGCATTTTTGATATTCATACGTCTGCCTTTTTGCAGGTTTTTTTCTTGTGTCAATGCTTATATTTACGATTCCACCATTGAAAGCTATTATTATAAGTAGCATAAACGGTACAATAGAACGACCATTTATTCATCATGTTGAATATTTTGTTGATTCTCGAAGATATTATTATCCTATTATATTGCACTCTTGTGTGACCATCTTTATCTGTGTTTACATAATCGTTACCGTCGACACAATGTTTGTGATATTGGTACAACATGCTTGTGCATTATTTAAAGCATTAGGGTAAAGTACTAATGTTTCATATAAAAACCATAATAATTAAATTTTTATGCATATGTATAAATATTCTTACAAGTATTACCTTACAGGTATCGATTAAGTCATATAACTGAAAATGGCGACGATACTATGATGATAGATTTCAATCCTTCGAAATTAAATGATAAATCTTATAGAAATATTTCTGAATGCGTTCGTAGACATCGAGATGCAATAGAGTTTGTAATATTTTAATTTAATAATACTTTCAACAAAATCAATATTATCTAAAATGTAAAGCTTGATCGTTTACATGTATTAAAAATATTTAATTCTTTTATAAAGGTTTGCCAAGCTTTTGGAATCTTATTATTCGACGTCCCTTTTTCTCCAAGCAGGATTTAACATGATTGAACTAAGTATCACAGTCTTTCAGGTATAGAATTAGGTTTCCATGTTTGTGGATAATCAATTGTAATTTTAACGAAAACTTATGTTTAGGCTACAACAAATGTTAACGAAACCAAGGAGCTTTTTCAACAAGTGTCTGTTTGTTACTCGACATTAACTCATATCTTGTTTCAATGTGTAAATGGTCAACGTGTTATTGATCATAGTGATCAAATGCAGGAGCATCTGTAAGTAGATATATTTTTTAATCCGTTCATTTTATATAATTTTAGTGCTTCAATTCTCTTTTCTTTTTTATTAAAATATAAATTGCTTCGAGATATAGACACGAAATGTTTAAGCAAAATGAAAAAGAAATTATCATTGATTTTCATGGATTACAGAATAAATATGAAATGGTATCGTACATCATTACGAACAAGAAGAGTGATCTATCTCATGCTAATTAGATCACGAGTATATTGTGTGTTAACTGCTGCAAAAATGTTTAACATGTCTATGGAAACATTCAGTACTGTAAGAATTATTGTTTCTTAAAAACCTTCTGTTAATATATATCCACAATAACATCAATTCTTTTTTTTTTCAAGATTGTCCGCACATCAATGTCATATTTCACCGTTTTACGCTCGGCTTAGTAATTTCGACAGTGATACATTGTTCATGGATTCTTAAAGTACATCATAATATTATATTTAAAAAAAAATGATATAGTAAAATATTAATGTGACATTCCTGGCTTTCTCTTTCTATATTTCAAAATTTATTTCACGTTTTCTTATTTAGATATACATTTTAATTGTAAGTAAAATAAGATTTAATAAAATTAGTATAGTGCATGTTAATAAACGATAATGATTGCTAAAAATAATAATTATTGCTTTGTAACAGATTTAAATTATGTGCACTTCCATAACTCCGATATAAATTATCTATTTTTAATTATTTAGTATAAAAGTATCAATTCTCTGATTCTATCCGTACGATATGTACAATAAATACAAACTTCTTTTCTATCACCATCATTAACTTCTGGATCAATATCAACAATTATTACAATGAATTGATTTTGACATACTATATAAATAGGAAACTAATTTGCTAGCAACTTATTTTGCACAAATCAAATGGGAACATTCTCTTCGTAACTGAACGATAAAATACGTCGCTTGGATTCTCACGTAAAAGGGAAATGATTGAGGTATTAATCATTCATTACAGACAAGCGTGTAAATGCAGACATCTGTATAATTATAGACATCCCTTGTGACTCTTATTGTTACCAAGAGAATCCTAAATGACAAAACTACTATTGAACTGCGTATACATAGTCCAATCAAGAAAAGGGGATTTTTCTCTTAGTGTATTCTCGACAATCTATGAACATGATGGATTTCTTTGACGGTCGTCACTACACGATCAATAAAGGCACACTATCCTTATTAGGCCAATGGCCTTATCAATCGATTAGAAAAAAATACATTGGTTTAGTGATTTTATTTCTATTGACAGGAACACAAATTATTGCTAAGGTAGATTTTTATATATATATATATATTATTCGAATAGAAAATCTTACGAAATAAATTTGGACAATTTTTTTTTTGACGTATAAAATTATAAAACATTATTTAAATATAATTATATTTTCTTCGAATCTTTACTACAGATATGCGCCATTATAACTTCATTTAATGATATAAACGTTGTACTAGATGACATGGCATCACTAATTGCCGATTTTACTGCAATAATCAAATTAATTAATGTTTCAGTTCAAAGGAAAAAGGTATATAATTAATGTATGATATTATTTCACCAGTAAAATGTATTTTTTTCTGTTATATCTGTATAACTTAGAAAAATAATTATGAGCAGTTTCGTTAGTATTATTCACTTAAATTTTGTGTGAAAATAAAAGAAAAATATATATTACCTAATATACTATTGAAGTAAATATATCATAAACGTCTAAATAAAAAATTGTTAACTACAGATGAAAGTACTTCTAAATCGTATGAAAACAGATTATGCTTTATTCACTACAGATGGTGAAATGGAAATTATGGTGGAATATGCCGAGAATGGAAGAAAATTTACTATTGTGTACATAGGTAATTGAGGCATTTGAAAATGGTTGTAACACATTTTTTATACACCATGTTTATGCGTCTTTTCGCAGGTATTTTTTTTGTGTCAATGCTACAATTTATGATTCCACCATTGAAATCAATTATTTTGAGTAGCATGAATGGAACGAGTGAACGACCATTGATACACCACGTTGAATATTTTGTAGATCCTCAAAAATACTATTATCTTATTATTTTTCAATCTTATGCGATTATCTTTATCTGTGCTTTTACTATCGCTACGATGGATACAATGTTTGTGGTTTTTGTGCAACATGCTTGTGGATTATTTACAACATTAGGGTAGAATTTTTGTTATTCGATATAAAATCTGTATAACAAGAAGATTATCATAAAAATTTATAAAAAATAAAATATTAAAAAATATTTTATTATATGATAATAAGGAATAATTGTTGCAGGTATCAACTTCGTCGTATAGTCGACAATAATGTTTTGTTGATAAATTTGTATCCTTTGAAATCAAATGATAAGTTTTATAAAAATATTTCTGAATGCGTTCGCAGACATCAAGAAGCTATACAGTTCGTAATTTTACCATATTTCTATTTAAAAGAATGTTATATTATTTATATATGAAATGGTAATGAGATAATTTGAAATTAATAAGAGTACTGACTTTTTCTATGAAGATTTACTGATCTATTGGAATCATTTTACTCCACGTCCATTTTTCTCTACTCGGGAATTAGCATAATTGGAATGAGTGTTTCTGGTCTACGGGTATACAATTAAACTGTGATATAAAATACTTTAGAAAAGTAGAGATTATGTTCCATGCGAAATTTTAAAGTATATATTAATTTATATTAAAGCACAAATAAAATATAAAAAGAAATTCAAGAAATTAGAAGTAAAACTTATTTGTGTTCACATATAGAAATGATCGTCAAAAAGGATTGCCCATCGTACCAATCATTGCATAACATTATTGATTTTCATTATGTTGTGCATTGTTTAATACGATGTGCGTATTGGACGGTTGATATAAATTTTTCTACTATTTAATATCGAAACAATAATCTCAGAATACCGTGTTATAGAATGTTTGACTGTATTATAATATTATATGTTTAGGCTATTCTAAATGTCAACGAAACTAAACAATTTTTTCAACAAATATGTGTTTGTTGCACGACGTTATTTATTATTCTGTTTCAATGTGTGAATGGTCAACGACTAATTGATCATAGTGATCGAATGCACGAACATCTGTAAGTATTTAAAAGTTTTTATGAGTAAACTTGTTGCTTTTAGATGATTCAATACAGTCGAATTTATTTTGAATTCGGAATTAACTTGGTAGATAAAATCTTTCAGAGAATACGGATAAAAAATGATTACTATAATTTTTATCAATTACAGAATAAATACAGAATGGTACCAAACATCATTACGAGCAAGAAACGGAATCTATCTCATGTTAATTAGATCGCGAAAACCTTGTATGCTAACTGCTGCAAAAATGTTCAATGTATCCATGGAAACTTTTAGCTCTGTAAGAATTATTTTTTATAATTTTATATAAATGTGCTTTTGTACTAATTCCATGTCTTTTGTTTAAGATTGTTCGTACATCGATTTCATATTTCACTGTTTTGCGATCTATGCAATGAAATTTTAGAACATGAAATTTTATGACTGTTAAGATATAGAGTAACACACACAAAAATTATTTTTACAAAAATAATATTGTCGAAAATTTGTCATATATAGTTTTCCCTGTAAATTTCTGATATTTTCAGATACTTATATAGTAAAAAATATCAATGAATCGTTATATTAAAATTTTTGATTTTTATAAAATTCCAATGACACAGTAGAAATATACTTTTATTTTAAATTTTAAAAATCGGTCAAATCAATAAGAAAATTATGAGAGATATCTTTACATATAAATAACATGAAGTTGTATAATTCCGAAAACGACAACTTCAACGATTTTCAGTCAACTTCATTTTTTGGTTTGTTTTTTAGGCTTTTAAAATTTGATTCAGTATATCCATAAAAAAAATTTATCTTAACCTTTTATTTTTACCATTTATTTGCGACAATGTTTCCTATATAAAAAGCTAATTGTAAAAGAAAAAAAAAAAGATAAGAAAAGTAAAAAAACAAATAACAGAATGAATCTTGACATAAACAAAAAGGTTTTGAATTTGGAGAAAATTGGTAGAAAAATTTGTTCTGAATTACGAAATCTTCAGAAGGAACGAATTATACTTTCTCGAGAAGCTAAATGTCTTTTACGTGAATTTGAACGACAAGAAACACAACGAGATCATAGTAAAAATAAGGTGATCTTGTAATAAGATCGTTCAAACCATGCGATTTTGTGATTCTAACAATATGTATATTTCATAGAAAGATGATAATAAAGCTTGTAGTTGTGCAGTTTGGGAAAATGATTTAAAAATAGAGGATGAAAATGAGACAGAAGAATCTACGAAATTGATTACGCAGGACGATGAATCTTATAAAAATTTCTGCGATGAATGTTGCCAACGCTGCGTTCCAAGACATGATGACAATATAATTTACAAATGTTCATCTTACAGGTATGATAGTTCATTCAGTAACTAGATTTTCTCTTTTCTTTCTTTTTTTTTTTTTTTTTATAAAATTCGATGATACTCTCCTTTTAATTGTTCTCAGATATGATAAATTCGATGAACCATTTTATTGTAATCATCCTGTAAGAAATATTGATTACTCTGGTATCGGTGATAATGTTACGATTAAAGACGATGCTAATGGTGATAATAATCTTAATAATGCTAATGAGTTAATCAGATATTGCGAAACGTGTGCGATTAATCCTTCGTATTTGTACGACTTATGCCTGTTTTGTGAAAACGATAATATGAATGATACGCATATGTTATCGACTAATCACAAAGTTGATGTCAATGAGTCGAAAAAAGCTGGCATGAAAGAGATAAAAAGACAGAGAGGTGGAGGAGGAAAATCGGATTCAGAATCAATAATCGAAAAATTATCAAATTTATCGATCTGTGCTTGCGATTGTGATTTATGTGCTCTTCGAAACAAATATGGCGAAAAATCTCCTTGCCTCAAGAAAAGCGATGAAAACGATTGTTTTTCCGATATTGATACTGAAGATAACTTGTTATTAAATCAAGCGACGTACTTGGAATTGCCAGAAATTAGCCAAGTAACGATAACTTGAGTTTTTCGAGAAAAAAAAAAGGAAAATAAATTTACAATAAATTTCTATTTTCTTTTCACGTAGTGTAGCATCATTTATTATATTTTATTTTGTAGTATTGTAAAATCGACAAGTTACGAGAAGCATTAGAAAAATTGAAAAATCGCAATCATACATTGAGAAAATTATTAAAAAGTCAAGAATGTCTTATGAAGAATGCAAAATGTACACATTGTTCACTTCTTTTGAAACAGTACGACGATATGGATTGTGAAAAGGAATCCCAAACTCATCGAGATAATGGTAAAAAAGTTACGAACGATCTCGTCGCAATGGTAAAGATTCTCCAAAGCAAATGTCGAATCAAAGATGGAATGATCGTTGCTTTGGCAGACGAATTGAAAGGATTTGATAAATCCGAAAGAATCCAAAGAGTTCTTCAGAAATTGACCGAAATTGATCTCGATTGTCAGATCATTGATTTCGATCGTACAACATTATGGAAATATTTGGTATCTAAGATTGAATATTCTTACCTATATCGAAGGAAAAATATTGTTGCCAAGAAAGCATATCGAACCGAATTTACAATCGGTTTATTCATTCTGATCGTTCTTTTTCTTTCCAAAATTCAACTGTAACGATTTCGATGCACAGCCATGTTTTTTATTTGTACTATTAGCGACATCTGTCATTGAATACAGGAACGTCAAAGTACCTATTGTAACATGTTGCATAGATTTTTGCTGTTATCATCTTTCGATTATTGTTCTTTTAAAATTCCTTCGAAAAAACTCGCATACCATATTAGCTTTTCTATCAACGATAATTTTCCTTATTCTTATTTATATTATAATTATTATAATCCTGTTTTCATATGGCTCTTATTATGCATTTATGATGTATATAACATCGTCTCGATACTTTTATGATAGAGCCTATATCTTTTGCTATTTAATATCAAAATTAATATAAAAAAAAGAATTATTCATGAACCCATTAATATCAAACTAATTTTACCTATTTTTTCAAATTATTGATTTAAATAATATGGTTGATTCGTAATTACTATTTTATATCATTTACATATTGGATTTATTTATAGGAATGCGAAGAATAAACGAGATCGAACGACAAAAGAGAACTGTGCCTATGCTAATACTCATCATTACATCAACTATGGAAAATCTTCGACTAAAAACGATGAAAACAAATTTTGTTTACAAAATATAAAACTTCATTTATAATTACATCTCAATCCACATCAATTTATTAATCCGTGTTGATAAGATAATGATAGCGATTATAATATACTGCTTAAAAACAATTAGGCTTTTTTTTAACGAATCAACGAAAGAGTTAATTTGCTAATTATTTTCAGCAATGAGTTGTAATGTAATGTATGTATTTTTACGTATTATTAAACATTTTCTTTTACATCGTATGAAAATAAATGAAGATTTTATGTTTTAAATACGTAAGCTTTCCAATAGAACATTTTATTTAATCTATAAATACATGTTCTTCATAAAACATGTTCAATATTCAATGGATTCTCTTCCAACATTGTTATTATCTATATTATTGATAAAAATATATGGAAATCCTAGTGTATGTTCAACGAGAGTTTCTAAAGGACTTTTCAATGGAATCTGCCATTGATTTCTAATAGAATTGGAATGATGATAACGTCTAGCAACTCTTTCAAAATTTTTTTAAATTTCTTGATCTTCTAAAATATGTAAAGGAGGTGGCTTATCTTGTTCTGTAAGAATACTATCAAAGGACGTACGTTGGGTTGCCCTAATTAATGCAGACTTTCTTAATGCTGTACTGGATAAAAATCTTTGTGATTCCTTATCATTACCTTCTTGCCTAAAATAATAAAAGTTGGAGAATATTGAATTGATTAAATAAGTCATGTTAGTGTTTTCAGTATTTTATATCTATGTATATATTTATATACTATTAGATTAGCTACTAAATGATATCAAAATCTATAATATTTTATATCTAAATAAACAACGATAATATTTATTATTACAAATTTTAAACAATCCAATACTATACTATATTATACTATATTGGTATTTTATACCATAAAATATATTATATAGCCAATAAATAATGTTAGAATTTTTAGTTAATAAATAGTAGTACTTTTAATAAAAAGTACTAATATTTATTAACATATAAAAATACTAAAATTTCCGACATTATTTATTGGACAAATGCAATAATATTATCTTTGTAAAGCAAATATGTATCTGTGTGTGTTTTTGTATGTTATATTAAAATATATAAAATAATTTACTTTTTTAACGATACAACGTTATAGCGTTTATTCGAAGAACTCGGTTGATCCCAAGCATCCATTTCTGATATTGTTAAAATATCGAATGAATCGGATTTTCTTTTTTTTATCGCTCTTTGCCGTAAAGTATTGGTTTTGTTGTAAGGTAAGAACACTTTACTGGAGATCTGTTTCAACGATGGATTTAAAGTAAATAATGTAAAAAGAAAAATTGATAACAATTTGCTTACCGTTCGATATTTTCGAGAGACAACTTTATCCTTAATGGAAGTCAAAGCTGAGGATATTCGTTCATCCGTACTTTTTCGTGTTTTTCGTGTTTCATGTTCGTTCGAACTTCGTGAGATTTCACCAATTGATTGAAGTGTTCGAAAGGATCGAAAAATTGAACCCAAAGGTTTTGAAAGACCATCGCAGGTGATAGCGGATGTCTATCATTTAAAATTAGAAAAAATATATACTTGTAAAGGAATTATGTGCTATGTTCAAATTATATGTATATGTGCGTGTCAATATACATTTATAAAATAAAAAAAATAAATATATCATTTTTTTCTGTGCTATATCAAGCTATGAATATATATTTTATATAATATATAAACAACAATGATGATGATGATGATGATGATGAAGATGATAACACGTAGTATCATTTTTATAATATCAACGAATGTAATTTTCTTTTACGAAAAGTAAGAGAACGCGTAAAAAGAAGAACACGTCTTTTAGGAATTCGTATTAAATCTCTGTCTATCTTCGATCTCGATAAAACGATATTTCTTTTATGCGAAGTATAAAGAAATCGACGTGTAAACGGATCAGTTCGCATAGCTCGGAATTCCGAGCATATCTGTGCATGTTCTGAACGAAGGAAGAATGCTATAGCTTCCTTCCACCATCGACGAATATCCCTTTTCTTAATGGTCCGTATTCGTGACGAAGAGTAACTCTCATAATATGCAAAATGTCGCATGAATCGAGAACACAATTTTCTCGTGTGTCGTAGAATCGAGGAATGTGTTGGCGCTGTTAATCGATCGATGTCGATCTGCGACACATAGATAAGTACATAAGTATTTTTATACACTCTACTTTTTTCTTTTCCTTTTTTTTTTTTTTTTTTTTTAACTAGAGATCAATCGTATTTAACCCTTTACATTCTACAGACAATCTTTTACTATAATATATCAGTATTTTTTAAGACATTTTTTTGTGGTACCATTAGTATCGAAAATTAAAGAATACAAAATATGTATACCAACGTAGCAATGCCTATGGAATACAAAGGGTTAATTTTTGTTAACACATCAACGTACCTTACGTTTAACACGGTGAACATGAGAAGTCTGAACGATCGGTTGAGTTTGCGTTACAGTCGATTTCGATGTACTCTGTTCTTTATCCGTGTCACCAAAAAGACCTTTCGATTCTGCTACTTTGATCATAAACAAAGAATCAAATTGCATTATTTCCTTTCGCTTAATCACAGTTATAAAACATCCTGGCTCTAATGTCTGAGTACTATCCTTATTATAGACTTCGTCGAAAGTTTGAATTTCGAATAGATCGCTCTTCGGTACCTAAAATTTTTGTCATCGATTATCGTTAATCCTTTTGTGCTCTTATATCGAATTTAATTCGATATCACGTTTCGTTCCAGCCAAGTCTATCAAAGCGAAGTATATCGAATTTCTCGATTTCAAATTATAAATACTTTATATAGATATTGTCATATTAGCTAAGTGATAATAATATTTAATAGTAATTTACAATATTTTTTTAATATTATTTCAATACTGACCGAAAATGGTCAACTTAGCAGATCGGTTAGAACGAAACACCGAGAATAATTCAGACCCGCAAAGGATTAAAGGGATTTAAAGAAATAAATAATATTTTATAAAAGAGACGAAAATAGCAACGATCTTACGTTTATGTTATCATATCTCGTAGAAGATGGTATTTTGCTTTCTTCGTGTTGATTTATCTTTTCTGTATGAGACGAGTCAGTAATAGAAGATTCTTCCTCGAATTCATCGTTCGAACTTTTGCTTTGTAGGGAATGCTTCGTCAAAGTTTTGATGATAGTATTCTGTCCTTGTTTTTCCTTCAATAAAGCTTTCCTCTTCGGCTAATCATACCAGAGACACGATTATAAAATGTGTGAAAAATTAAGCTAGTGATAGCGTTAGAAAAATTCTTACCAGACATTCGCGAATATATTTTTCGGTAGCCATTTGATTAACATAATCGACAACTTGTTGTACCATTTTAGTTGTTTCGGAGGGTAAAACAGTATGTACTTCGTATATTAGAAATTGTACGTTTGGTCTTGTTAAAGCATATTTCAAAGTAGTCAATTGTTCGATTAAAACGGCACGAGTTTTAGAAAATTCGTCGTCAGTATTTGTCAATGATTCCAATAACTTCGTATCACCACCTCGAGCAACCACGAGATCAACGATATCCTTGACACCGATATAACTGGACGGTGGTGTAGCTAAAACAACGGTTGCTCTATCTATTTCAACTGATGGGGGTGGTGAGATATATCTGAAATTATCCTTCGAAATAAGTTCAGTTTTTCGATCATTTTCAAAATCATTTTAAACCATTCTCTTTAACAAATACATTACTTTTCCGAGAATACTCGACATTGTTGCAACGTAATTCCAAGCTTCTTCAAATACTCCTCGTATTCGTAACGACGATCACCCGTGCCAAAGGCTAAAAGTCTACCAGCACCTTCTACATTTGATAAAAGTTCTGCTAAATATCCTGTATGACGAGGTGCTACCGAATGAGTTAAGACTACAGGACCACATAGTCGACCTATTCGCATGGCTAGAGCTATGGCAGCTGCTCCAAGACATAATGATCGTTCCTATAGAAACCATATAATAGAGAATTAAAAAAATCATTTTGTAATACGATTTTAATTACTTACCAAAAATATAAATCGATGTTCACGAACGAGATTAGAACAAGCAATCCTCTCTCGTATTTTTTCGTGTACGTTTATTACTTTCGGACAAAACGAATCGAAAACGTAAGTATTCTCGTCCAATTCCGCAACTTCACAATTTTCACAAAGTTCTAATCCAACTTCTTTTGATAATTCCTTGATCAGTTCGATCCTATTTATGGTACCATTCGATGTGTTGATCCATCCAGAAGCAATAGTATCTCCTTCGGACCAAACAATACCTTCGCCAGTACGCAGATGTTTCGGCAATAGTTTATCTATTTATATTATCTTTGAGATAAATATGTTCATTCACATTGAAAGAGATTTATTGTGCAGAACTGAGGAGAAGCCCTTCCCTAGAAGGAATGCGGATCTAATTAGTTGAAACGGCCGGTTGCTGCTCCACAACTTGGCATAGACGTTCAAGTGTTAAATACTATTTATTAAACATAATAACCAACATAAACATGGAAATCCTATGACTATATGTCACTAGAGATTCTACTCTATGGACTTGAAGAGCTTCAAAGTTGGAAATGGATGGAACAGACGAAAAACTCCTCTTAACTTCGTACCGTCACGGGGGCAAACTTCTGAGCTCTGCACAGTACTTACTTACTATCATAACTTTGAATATATTCTTATGACTATAGAAATACAATTTACCAAGTGTAAGTGCTGATCCAGCTATTCGCAAACGAGATATACTGGCTGCTAAATGTGTCCTAACTTCTAAAAGAGCATTCTCGATATCTTTCAAGCCAACCGTCTTAACGATGCATCAGAGAATAAAAATAAATTCTTAAAGAACAAGATTAACAAATTTCATTGATAATTTACCCGTCGTACCTTAAAAATTTGATCACGTGCCTTTATAGTAACGATATCACCACGTCTGGAAAATTTTCTTCCTTGCATATCGTACAACAATAACCAAACGATCCTTTCACGATTTTTCAATGCCTGATTCCGAGACCAGAATCCAACATCCTGCAGAACGTAATTCAGAACATTTCTATCTAAAAAAAGAAGAACAATATATAATATATACATCAGTATCTATATGCTATATTTCGAAAAGTAAAGTCGATACGGTAAAACCAATCCTATTTTTAAAACAAATCCAAATATATCCAAGAATAAGTTTAAAATTTAGAATTTAATTCTAAATTAAAAAAGAAACAAATTTAGAAGTTAGATATAAACTGTTGGTCTTTTCCTAGTTAGACAACTTACATCTTAAAACATCGTACACAAGTCCAAATACACGTCGCATCTCAGCTTCGTTGGCATAACAAGGCTGAGTTTTTTCTTCTTCAAGAACTTTAGCTGCTAATAGGATATCTTCGATTCGCCATCCCGGTTCGATGTAAGTTTCCGTCATAGAACCATTAGAACTAAACGTAGCGCACAAACTAGTCGTATCTTCTTCCTTCAAGATCTTCGCCTTCACAATTCGTTCTAATTTTCCTGGACTCCATTCGTAATCCTGGGGATCCCTTAATTTCGTTTCCTTTTCATCTTTTCTTCTTGTTTCCACCATTATTGAGGATGTAGAAATTAATTTGCATCAGAGTCTATGTATTACATTAATCAAACTTTTTAGAGACGATTTTATCTTCTCTAAAAAGATACGCGGTTAGAGTTCATACTTAAAAAAAAAAAAAAAAAAAAAAAAAAGAATTTCAATTCATGTACTATAAGTTATCTTTAATCGACTGACCCGAATTTTTTAATGAGTCAAACTTAAAAATGTAGAAAAATACTGGTTATTACTACACTAACCTGTAATGTATTTATACTATTGCGATTCGTATTTTATTTAAAATACGGAATCGATATGAATGAGTTTCCAACATTTTTAAAATGATTCGAACGATCGAGAATTAATTGAACGAACGGTTAATTATTATCTTAAGGGAAAATTGTGTTATGTGACCACGCAGCTAGAAACTTATTCATAATGACAGATGGGACATAGTTGACAGCATAAATTGTATGCGTGTGATGATAAACAATACATAAACGTCGAAAGAAAAATATAATTCTGCATTCTACTTCATTTCTTAAGTGTCATGTTTTATAAATGTTTCTTTCTTCCACTCTCTCTCTCTCTCTCTCTCTCTCTCTCTCTTTCTTATCGTAGATATGTGCGTATGTGATTAATTACTAAATGAAAGTATACATCCTTACTCTAATCCGATTATTTTGATGTCTTTTTCTCGTTGTAATTCGACCAGTGTGTAATAAACTCGATGGCGCCATTGCGTATTGCTGGGTAAAATCAAATCGTTCAATTCCTTGTTACGTTGTTCCTCTTCCACATAACAAAGCCGTGGTATCCAGTGTACAATAATAAGTCGAAAAATGTTCGCATAAACATCGAACATATTCGCTTTACGAGTATTGCTGGATGTTTTAATCGAATCGACGACCTTGAAATCCGATTCATCTTTCGATTTTTCGGAACGAATCGTTGCGGACATTAAATTTGAATAAAACAAAAAATGGAATGTATTTGCGTCGAAGAAAAAAAGAAAAAGTAGATGTTCAAGGCTCTTCGAATGGAAGTGAACTGAAGAAAAAAGTTGTCGTTTCTGTCGTAGACAATTCGCTTCGTAACATCGCGTGTCACGGTAACATCTTCCATGAATTCGGGTCTCGCTGTTACACGAGCTAGCGAATAATCATCTAACTCGAAGGAACGTAACATATTCATGCTACGGCTTATGCATTTTTCATAGTATATACGTTTTAATCGATAAAACGATCAGGCATCGTTTTATCGATCCTGTCCTCTTTCTTGTATACAGATGACTCGAGACATTTTGTAACAGGATCATTCGTAAAATTTATATTGTCGACATATAGCCAGTTGTTCTATCGTCATCGAAAAAGAAAAGTTCAGTGATATAGCATGAGTTCAATGTCTCGGATATCGTGACAGAATATTACTTTTACCAAGCGATACTTGATGCAATATCTCATGCGATGCATACATTTTGTACTCACTTTGACGGACGCAGTCGTCGTTTATACGATCAATTTGAAAATATCAGCTAGTTACGAAATCTTACATAATTTACGCAAATGTACGGTTATACTGAAGATTGCTAGAGAAACAAGAGTTACTTGATCATCACATTATTCGATGATTTACAAGGAATACCTAATATCTTGTAGACGTATCTTTTGAGAGTGTACGTATATAATCACCAAGAGTGATTATTGCTCCATAAAACAAGACGATCTTTCTGATTCTCGATAACATTCAATCATATGATCTAAATAATGAATTGAGAAACGATGTGTTAAAATTATAAAATTATCCACGAAAACAAATTGGATATTAATATTAATTTATTAAACCTTGAGAATACAGTCACGTCTCGCTACTAATAGATCCATGGTCTCTGCTCATTGTACTAATCTGTTAATCGTCAGATCATTATTACTCGGTTTTTTTATGCATGATTTTGAATTTAGAATATTATGTAGAATTTATGTTTATAATCTACCTAAAAAAACATATACATGTACATAAAATATTTATAAATAGATGCAATTATATATATCATTACATCGTTTACGAAGAGAGGATCAGAAACCATTGGTATACTCTTCCCAATCATTGTATTTCTCATATCAAGTAAATCTAGATGATCATATAGAATCTAAAAATGTAGATTCTTCAAGATTTCTTTAGAAAATACATACCAATGTCAAAATTTACATAATAATTCTGTAATTGTATACTCATAATATATAAAATATTGGAATTTTTCATTATGTAAAAAAAAGATAAATTAATATTTTCCCAGAATAAGTCGACATTAAAAATTTTAATAGTAAATTTTATGATTTGATTTAATATTTTATTTTTAGTTGATATAAATTTTATTATTATCCTTTTGTTTTTAATTAATATTCATTTATATACATATGTATTTATATTTATATTACACTGTATTCTTTAATACGATAATAGAAATGTTAAATTTACATCCATCTTTTTTATTTAAAAAGTAAAATATTAACCACAAATCATAAATTATGACAATTTTAATATAAAAAGTACTTATAATTAGACATTATATAGATAGTAATATAAATATCATATAAAAAAAAGCATTGTATGATATACATTTTTATCTTATATGTCATATTTTATAATATTTTATTTATTACAACTCATGGACCCGTATATAATGCTTATGTAACTATATTTTTAATATTCTTGAATAATTTTATTTAATTTTATTAACTTTCATCATTATTCTCATCGAATGTTTGCAACAAAAAGTAATATGACAAGGACGTATTAAGTATCTAAAAGTATAAATGCAAAAAATGCATACACGAACGGAAATTAAAAATGATATCTAATAGTAATGTTTACCTTAACAAAAAGATCCAATGAAATAGAAAAGAGTTGACATGCTGTCAGTACAATCGGTTTCTGTACCAACATAAAAAGAACATCTTTCATCCGTTCAATGTCTCCATCTTGGTACCATCCGCAGCAATAAACACTGCGTCGGAATGCTTCACTCTGTATATATCAAACAAACACTTGAAATTAATACAATGAAAAAGTTAGAAAGAGAAGAAGTATATATATTATTCGACATAATGAATACCTCCACAGCAAGAATACTTCCATACCAAGAATACATAAATGCTTGGGTCATTTTCATTATCCCATAAATAAGAAACAGAACAGTTTTACCTATACTTATCTCTGTCTTTTCAATGAAGAATAATGTTGAGTTATTATAACGAAATGCTAATATCAAGAATAATATATTTAATCTGCTATTAATTAATTGAAAAGAAAAACAAAAAGTATTAAAGAAAATGTTAATCTGATTGACGAAAATCGTATATACTATGAAGTATTAAATAAAATATCTATAAACACCGAAATTATATATAAAAATAGTTATCATACCTGAAACATTTGAAATATCAATGCACATAGGACAATAACACTGCTCAGTATCAAGCACAACACGACTGGTCCATAAACGTTCTGAATGATATCACGACAACGTAAAAGTAAGATCTGCCTTTTAATGCAGTTACGTAAAATGACATCGAGTTCCTTAGACGATTTTCCAAGTTTCTCGCATTCGAAACACATGGCACGAAGAATTCCACTCATTTGAAATATGTAAAATCCGTAAATCGTATCAACGCCGCTGGTCACTGACACCACGAACCAACCGAATATAATTTCGAAAAGAAACTGTGCTTGATAAACTATATTCGGAGTTCCATCGATCCATGAAAAAGTAGCAGGATAGGGAAGAACGTAATGTTTGGGACTGATGTTCTTGATAATTTGATAGACGATCAATAAAAGTGGTCTAAATATATACAGTAGTATTACAAACATCGTTAAATAGTAAACAATATATGCAGGACGTTTAAAAAGATTTAGCAACGACAATACGACAGGTCGATAATGTGCTTTTTCAAGCATTTCTTCGAACATTGATTCGAGATTCAAATTCAGTTCGCGTAATTGCTCTCGATATAAAAAGAACATCAGTGCCTTAAAAAACAAAAAGAGAAAAAAATAGAAAATTCAATGTAATTCTCATTATTGAACACGAACAATTGGATAGCTCACATACCTTCACGGCTACTAGGAGAAAGCTTCCTAAAGGACTGAGTCCTTTCGTTAATACTTTGATATTATTAAGATTTTCTAGACAGAATTTCAATGTACCAAAAAACATAAAGGTTCCAGATAATACAATCAAAATAGGTAAATGTCGATAGAAATATGAGCTCCTCGTATTTTCCACAGGCCATAAACCGGCACATAACATTATACGTTTTATAAAACACTCATATTTTCGATACATTGCCAGTTGTTTCGTCATCATCGAATAAGAAAAAATCAGCGATGTAACGCGGGGTCAATGACTCGTATATCGTGCCAGAGTATTGCTTCTAACAAACGATACTTGATGATATCTCATGTGATTTCTTAAAGGTACGTTTTGTACTTACTTCGATCCGCACATTCGTCATTTATGCGATCAATTTCGAAATATCAGATAGTTACAAAGTTTTACGTAACTCTTTATGTAAATGTATGGTTGTATCGAAGATCGCTAGAGAAGCAAACGGTACTTTCTCATCAAATTACTCGATGATTTACAAGTAATACTCTGTATCCTACAGACGTACTCCGTTGAACCTATATTTGAAAATGTATTTGTATGATTACCACGAACGATTATTGATCCACAAAACAAAATGTATTCAGTTTTGCATAGTAGTAGTGCAGTAAGTATAGTGCTCTGATTTTTCTGATTTTCGATAATATTCAATGAAATCATCTAAATAGCGGATTAAAAAACAATTTGTTAAAATTGTAAGTTCATCTATAAAAAAAAATTGCATATTAATATTAATTTATTGAGCCAGTCTCGTTACTGACAGATCCATCGTTTCTGCTCATCGTACATGATCATCAGATGATTATTTCCTAATCTTTTTATGCATGATTTTAAACCCGTACTCTAAAATTATTCATAATGTTCTCTAATACGTTTCTACCTACAAAAAATATATTATAAATAGGTATTCTATGCAATTACTTATATCATTATATCGCTTACAAAGAGAGGATCAAAAGGAGTGTCCTGTCGTTGTGCCATATTATTTTCAATTAAAAAAATCGATTATTAATGTTGATAAAAAAAATCATAATTTACAATTGCTTTAACATATCAGGTACAAAGTGAATATTATACGAATACTAATACTACAAAACAGTACAGAATTATAAGCACGCGTGCTGTAACTTTTTATATCTTATACGTAAGGTATGGTGATACTGTTACAAGCCATGTACACGTATATAATGCTTATATTACTTATCTTTATATAACATTAAGAAGTAAGATACATATTAAGACGATTTAACGTTTATCATTAGCTTCATCAAAAGTTTGCAACAAAAAGTAATATGACAAGGATGTATTCAATATCTGAAAAAAAAAAAAAGAAAATTTATAAACGAATGAAAATAACAATGATATCTGATTCATAATTAATATCATTACCTTAACGAAAAGATCTAACGAGATATAAAAGAAGTGACATGCTGATAGCACAATCGGTTTTTGTATCAACGTAAGAAGAACACCTTTCATGAGTTCGATGTTTCCATTCTGGTACCATTCGCTACAATAAACACTACGCCTAAACGCTTCACTCTATATAAAAAAGATATCTTTTAAAATAATGCAATGAGAACGAACCTGAAAGAGGAAGTATATTATTTGAAACGATACCTCGGTAGTTAGAATACTTCCATACCAAGAATACGAAAATGCTTGCGTCATTTTCACAATCCCATAAAGAAGAGCCACAACAGCTTTACCTAGAGTTATCTCTGTCTTTTCAATCAAGAATACATGAAATTATTACATCAAATCGCTAATAGCAACGATGATATTTTTAATCCTCTAATGCATTTACAAAAAAAAAAGATGTCAATCAAGCAGATGTTTAGAATCTTTCAAACGCAAATTAATATTAAATTCAGATGCAAAACAACTATTAAACGCGTAAGTATTAATAACAAAGTAATAAACAAATCTGTCGTACCTGTAACAACTGAAATATCAGCGCGCATAGGATAACAACACTAGTCAACATCAAGTTCAATACTACTGGTCCATAAATACTTTGAATTATATCGCGACAACGTAAAAGTAAGATCTGCCTTCTTATGCAGTTACGTAAAATAATATCGTGCTCTTTAGACGATTTTCCAAGCTTCTCACATTCCAAAGACATTACACGTAGTATTCCGATCATTTGAAATATATAAAATCCATAGGCTGAATCAACTCCACTGGTCACAAACACGATGAACCAACCCATTTGGATTTCGAAGAGAAACTGTACTTGATATCGTATACCGAGACTACCATCGATCCATGGAAAAATGGTAGGATAAGGAAGGATGTAATGTTTGGGATTTATGTTCTCGATAACTTGATAACAGATCAATAGAAAAGGTGTACACGTGAGCAAAATTATTGTCATTATTATCAAATAGTAAAAAATATATGCAGGACGTTTAAAGAGATTGAGTAATGAAAATATGACAGGTTGATAATATACTTTTTCAAGTATTTCTTCGAACATTAATTCGAGATTCAAATTCAGTTCGCGTAATTGTTCTTGATATAAAAAGAACATTAGTGCCTTAAATGATAAAAAATGAAAAAAATAGAAAATTCAATGTAATTCTTACTCTTGAATACGAACAATTGGATAGCTCACATACCTTCACGGCTACTAGAAGAAAACTTCCTAAAGGACTGAGTCCTTTCGTTAATACTTTGATATTATCAAGATTTTCTAGACAAAATCTCAATGTACCAAAAGACATAAAAATTCCAGATAATATAATCAAAATAGGTATATGTCGATAGAAATATGAGCTTTCCTTATTTTCTGCAGGCCATAAACCGGCGTAGAAAAGTATACGTTTTATAAAAGACGCATATTGACGATATATAGTCAATTGTTCTGTCATCGCGATCTTTTCTCTTTCGATCAGCGATGTATTGTGAGGTCAATGCCTCGTATATCGTGACAGAATATTGCTTCTAACAAACGATACTTAATACGACATCTCATGCGATTTCTTCAAGGTACATTTTGTACTTCCTTCGACGCGCACATTCGTCATTTATGCGATCGATTTGAAAATATCAGGTAGTTCAAAAGTTTTATCTAACTCGTTACGCAAATGTACGGTCGTTCAATAGATTGCTAGAAGAGTATGAATTTGCAGCTCGTCTGTCAGATCACTCGATGATTCAGAAGAAATAGCCTGTTCTCTAATAATCAAGTAGCATGGTTTGCGTCTTACTAAAAAATGATGCATTAAATAAGTATTACGACTTGTGACATTATTCAATCGTCTCCTATAAGCGTCATATTAGGAATTGTAATTTCTTTGGATTCCTGTGAGTAAATTTAAATAATTGTATATACTACATATATTACTAACATAATAAGTTATAATCGTAATAATGTAATTACTACTAGTTTATCCGACTAAAAAGTAATATTTTTTAAACTATTCCTATGAATAGTTTAAAATAGTTTCCATTTATTAAATGGAAGATTTCATGACATTTATTCGAATTATAATTCATATCTGATATCAACATCTGCATAGCTAACAAAAGAAGTTCTTTTATTTCTCCTTATTATATCATCTAACTAATGAAATGGTTATTTGATAATTAAATGATATTTAAATAATATCTACAAATTTGTACTATTAAAAAATATCGATACAAGTTTCTAACGAATTAAGGTGCATTCATTTCTTCGAATGTTTGTAATAAAAAATAATACGATATGGACGTATTGATAATCTGAAAAATGAATCATATATTATCTTAGATTTATTTTATAATTTATGTCAAGTATAACGTATAAGATCGTAAATACTATGGTTACCTTAAGAAACATATCTAATGAGATAGAAAAGAAATTACATGCGACCAATACCATCGGTTTTTGTGTTAATACAAGAAGAATGCCTTTCATAATAGATAAATTACCATATGCGTACCATTTGCAACAATAAATCCTTCTACGAAAATCTTCACCCTGATACATGATAAAATTCAAATAAAAACGATAAATTTAAATAAAAGATAAGAAAGTTTTTTAAACTTTTTAAACGTATATACATATTTACCTCTGATATAATGATGCTTCCATACCACGCATACATAAAAGTTTGTATTCCTTTCATTACACCATAAACAACGAATAAAAGAGTTTTTGATACCGTCATCTCTGTCTTCAACACAATAAAAAAAAACAAGATATGTTTTTCTAATTTGATTATATATACATACATTATGAAATAAAATATAAAACAGATATTTATTAAAAAAAAAAAAAAGTCTTTTTTTAAGAAAAATATTATTGCAAAATTGATTTTACCTTAAATATTTGGAACGATAATGCACATAAGACCGTCGCACTGGTCAAAACCAAGTTGAATATGATCGGTCCATAAACATTTTGAATAATATTGCGACAGTGTAAAAGTTTAATGTGTTTTTTAATACAATTATGAAGAATATCGTGTAAATCCTCGGCCGATTGCGTGAAATATTCGCATTCGTAAGATATGGCTCGGAAAAGTCCGACTATTTGAAAGATATAGAATCCAAATAAAGAATCAACACTGCTTGTTACAAATATAGCGAACCAACCAAATTGTATCTCAAAAAGGTATTCTATGTGATAATATATTCCAGGAGTCCCATCGATCCATGGAAAACTCGTTGGAAATGGAAGACCGTATCGTCTAGGATGTATATCCTTAATTGCTTCGTATCCTATGAATATAAGTGGAGTACAGATGTATAAAACCAAGGTACTCGTGATTAAAATGTAAAAGATATAAGTGAAGTAACGAAAGAGATTCAATAGCGATAAAAGTATAGGTCTCAGTCGTGGATTTTCAAGTGTTTTCTCGAACATTGGATCAAGGATACCGTTCAGTTCACTAAGCTGCTTTCGATATATAAAAAACATCAGAGCCTTAAAGGAACGAAATCAATACGTTATTCGACCCATACATTTTAGCATTGAGAGTCCAACGTTTGAAATATGAAATGTACCTTCAATGATATCAAAGAGAAACTTCCTACGAGACTTAGGCCCTTTGTGAATAGGCTCAAATTGCTGATATTATCTCGGCAGAATCGCAGTACACCAAAAAACATAATGACACCCGATGATACGGCTAGAATTGGTAACTGTCGATAGAAATAAGAACTTTCTTTTTGTGTCATCGGCCATATTCCAGCAAGAAGAACCAAACGCTTAACGAAACGTGCATAATTTCTATAGAGCTCTACTTGTTCTGTCATTGTCCTACGGAAATAGCAGCAATTCCGAGCAAATTGGTGCCTATCCTTCCAGCGAATGGTCAACGGTAACGATCTTTCAACTGCGCCAACTTGTGGAGACTATTCGCTTGCCATTTTATAAAATTATATTCAGCAATTTTCCTGATTCTCGCGTGATACATTTTTAATGTATGTAATCGATTTGCAGCTATCAAGTAGTTAGAAAGTTACGTATCTTAGAACCGTAGAAAAGATTCAAACTGGCCATACAATTTAGTAAACGTTTCAACTACAACGGTTACGTTCTCAACGGACCAAGTTGCAAGAATAAATATATCTCAATATTCGATCAATTTTCAAAACCTAATGATACATAAAAAATATATGTTAATAACATTTATCGATTTCACTTTATCGATTTCATCCTTCATATCC
Source organism: Vespula pensylvanica (assembly GCF_014466175.1). Taxonomy (NCBI): domain Eukaryota; kingdom Metazoa; phylum Arthropoda; class Insecta; order Hymenoptera; family Vespidae; genus Vespula; species Vespula pensylvanica. Next base: position 2,916,895 of record NC_057694.1, read on the forward strand.
TAAAAAATCCTAGATTTGGATTTGTTCCATTATTATTCTCTATATTCATAATATCATCAAATCTATACATCAAAGTGTTCGATCAAATTGTGAAACAACAACAAAAAATAAAAAATTAATAACTACGAAAGTAATATAAAACTTCGAAAAGGAATATGATATTAATGATCTTTAAAAAACAAATAATGGCTCCGAAAATATATGACAAATATATAATGTAAGGTAAGACTTCTTCAAATATATACCTATACTTATCGATCATATAACAGACGCATACTAGAAATAAGATCAACATAATTTTTTTTAATGATTCTATAATATTTTTTTAGTAATATTGATATATAGTACTTAACAAAATTCCTATCAAATTTTGATCATGTACAAGATGTATTATATAAACATATATATACCTATATTATAACAATATTTTATTTATAAATAACTTTCAAACTACTTGCACGACATTAAATAAAAAGTTGATGAATTCACTACTCATTTGATTTCAAGCCAAGCTTTTTCTTGATGCAAGAAAAAAGTTTAAGAATTAGCTACTTGTTGATTCATTATATTACGTTCGTCAAATGTTTGTAATAAGAAATAATAAGACATTGACGTGTTAATGATCTAGAAATTGAAAGATATACCTTGTTATTTTTTTACCATTGTTTCTTAAGAAGTATCAATTTAAAAAACAAAATTTTCCTATAAATATTAAATATATAATCATGCCCTTTTTTTTACCTTAATAAAAATATTCAATGAAATATGTGAAAAATGACATGATATGAGTACGATCGGTTTTTGCGTCAATACGATCAAAACATTTTTCATGAGCATAACATTTTCGCTGTATTCGTACCATTTGCTGCAATATACACTTCGTTGAAATGCTTCACTCTAAATATAAATTAATATGCGAAATTATGATAAATATTAAATAAAGTAAAAAAGATATATATATACATACATACAATAACATGTGGTACTTACTTCATCGGTGGATAGGAGATAATAAAACAATAAAAAAATTTCATGTAAATGTATTTGAGTGCTAATAAAAAACAGGGTAAGACACACGATAATTTGTTAATGTGTCTCTATGCTGTTATTCTTATTTTTCAAGTAACTTTAAATCAGATCGAATGAATCACATATTAATATGAACTTTTTTCATTTTTTGGTATCTTCTATCCACCAATGAAGTGAGTCCCATATTTTACGAAACATCCTATATATATATATATTTTTTTTTTATTTAATACGATAACCATACATACTTCTGAAGTAATAATACTTCCATACCAGGAATACATAAACGCTTGAATAGTTTTCAATAATCCATAAATCACAAATATAAGCATTTTACCTACAGTCATCTCTGTCTTAATAACAAAAATATATTTTGATACATGAGTAACACATTAAAAAAAATAATAACTATATTAAACTACAGCTAACATATAAAGGGAAAAAACTGATTATTTACCTGAAACGCTTGAAATATTAGTGCACACAAGACGACAGCGTTGGTCAACATTAAATCAAGCACAATGGGTCCATAAATTTGTTGGATGATATCGCGACAACGTAATAATCCTATTTGCTTCTTGATACAATTATATAAGGTGTTCTCAAATTCGCTAGAAGATTTCAAACTGTTTTTACATTCGAAGGACATAGCACGTAATAGCCCAATCATTTGAAATAAATAAAATCCATAAGATGAATCAACACCGCCCGTAACAAATATAATGAACCAAACGCATTGTGTTTCGAACAAGAACTGTATTTGATAAATTATTCCAGGTGTTCCATCAACCCACGGAAAATTGGTAAGAAATGGAAGACTATAATGTTTAGGTTCTACACCTTTGATTCCTTCATATCCAATTATTATAACTGGTGCAAAAATATATAAACTCATAGTGCCCAATATTAAATAATATACCATATATGCTGGATATCGGAATAAATTAATCGTCGATAGAACGATGGGTCTAAATTGCGTATTTTCAAGCACTTCATTGTACATTAATTCGAGCGTACTGTGTAGTTCATAAAATTGTTTTCGATATATGATAAACATAAATGCCTAAAAGAAATAAAAAAAGAGAAAAAGCATTATAAGTTGATTAGTTAAGTATTCGAATATTAAATTTACCTTAACAATCATCAAAGAGAAGCTACCAACGAGACTTAAACCTTTTGTAAAAACACTCAAATTATCGAAATTATATAAACAGAATCTCACTACACCAAAAAACATAATAAAACTAGTTAATAATGTTAAAACGGGCAACTGTCGATAGAGAATAGAACTTTTGGTCATAGGATATATTCCTCCAAGGAGAAGCATGCGTTTTACAAAACGAGCATACGCTCGATACATTTCCAGTTTTGTCATCATTATACGCAAATAGCAGCAATTTCTCTGAAATCAATGTCTAACGATACAGTAAAGATACAGTCGAAAGTAACGAAACGACTATTCGTAATTTCATAAATTTTCATTTGATAAGTATAACAGCGTACATATACGTAACGTTTTGTACCTGTACACTAAATGTATATGTATGCGATCGATACAGAAGCATTTAGTAGTTAAGAAAATCTTTGCAAATCGCTGTTCATATCTATTTTAAGTAGAGAAACTCTAGAAGGATCCAATTTACCACATACGTTAGTCTGTGATACAATCTCAGTTCGAACAAATCCATTATCTTACCAACTTACATGGAGATTGAACGAATAAACTGATTTCAACCTAAGTTCTACTTAAAAACTACTTTAAAATTTTATACGAATCGCATATCCCGGTAATGAAATCCATTAAACGGATTTTATGTCAACATTTTTTTTATTTTTTTGTGAGTATATAAAAATAATTATAGTATACTTTGGTTCAATTATTATAAGAAGGCACATAACTTTTATCTTCTATATAAAATAAAAAAATTGATTATAACAAAATATAAGAATAATTTAAAATAATCACTTATAAATATTACTACGATTAGTGGCAGTTTCTAATTGTTTAAGATCAAAAGATGTAACATACTATTTAGTTAGTACAGTAATATCATAAAACAAATTAACATAATCGTATTTAATCTTTCAATGATATATATACTCCTCTCTCATTTACTTTTATAAAAATATATCAATTCAAACCTTTGTATTTTGTAAAAAGATTATATAAAACACGAAGAGTGGACTTCAAGTCCAAATTTACGATGTCTGTAAAGATATGAAAATGATTAAAATATAAAAAATTAAAATATTAATAAATATTATAATAAGTTACTAACCTTCAGGTCTTGCCTTAGGTTTAGGTAATCCTATATCTTGCATAATATCAAATGCAAAAGAAACATTGTGAACTTTTTGATCATGCGTTTTTGGTGTCAAATGAAAACTGCCTAATGGAACAAAAAATCCCTCCAAGAGTCCTAGTAATAACGTCAAAAACACACCATCATGAAATTGTGTATCAAGATCAGTTACTTCCAAATGCACTTTGCTTAAATGTTTATTAGCAAAAGTAATCAAAGACTGAAACAAAAACATTATAATTATGTATTTCAAATGATTTATATAAAACATCTTCAGCATAGATAAACTTACTTTTTTAACAACTGCAAGTTTATCTGGTGCATGATCAAATAATGTATCAAATGCATCTCTTTCACAACGCATTCCTAGATCATCATAAATGGAAGTAATTTCTTCTCGTACCGTTCTATGCATTAATTGACCGTCTTTTTTTTTCACCACTACCATTTGAACTGCTACTCTTTCTGGCAATCTAACGGGTGCTCGAAACTGCCGTGCTAAACCGACTAGTATATGCAAAATAGGGACAATATTTTTTGAACGAACTGATTCAACACTCCACTTATAAGGTGGATATCGTCCTAATACACGATTTATAGCTGCTAAAACAACAGCCAACTTTTGTTTTTGCCCTTCTTCTGATTGTGTAACTTCTGGTACATCTAATTTTTCTCCAGTCAATTTCTCTAAAAATGATTTTTACTTTATTTTATATTAAACATAGGAATAGTAACAATACAAAAAAATTGAAATAAAAACAATGAAAATTTCAAATAATAATCATACCTAAAAGCTTTTGCAATACTTGTCCATCATATAAATCTTCTACAATATCTTTTACAATAATACGTTGATTAGCTAGTTCATCATTAATCCACTCTAATAGAACATATATAAGTTCCTGAAGTTTTGAATCTTCTAATGATCTTGGTTCTATCATTGAACGTTCCTCATTCTCATCGAGAGCATATTCCTCTGGTGGCATATCTGGTGTAGCGGCATATCCGGGAGAATCAATAGCGTATTTACCTTCTTCTTGAACTTCTTGTACTAAGACAAAAATAAATTTTATAAATAAGAACATGATATTAATTTAGTAATACATATAAATAATTAATATCACTAATATTAAAATAATAATAATAAATGTATATGTCAATCAATTTTTATATAAATAGAAATTATAACATATATATATAAAATTAAATTAAATTATAATTTATATACATATAAAATAAATGAGATATATATATAACTATAAATATAATACAATTATTTACTATATATGAATATTTAAATATTTATTTATATAAAAATTGATTGACATATTCGACATAATAATTATATATAAATAAATAGATTTTTTTTCACAATTATGTATTCGAAATGTTGACATATACGAATCGTCTCCAAATAAGGGAAGTACTTAATGCATAAGTATGATGTCATGTACAATTTTATATATCCAAGTCATACCTTCTTTAATTCGTTTTTTTCGACCAAGAGTTCCAATTTTGTCCCAAAAACTTTCTTCTTTCTCATCTTTTTTGGAGGAAATTGGAGGACGAGGCGATTTCGGACGAGGGGATGCCATTATTCCAATTTTATAATTCGTATCTATAATAAAATGTAATACAACATTTACTAATGTTTTCTACACTAACAATAACACCACTGATCGCTAATCATTTATGATCATATAGCAAACTCAGACGATCGTTGAGTTTGGTTGAAATAGAACGCAATATTGTGCGCTCGCGCGTTTTGTTTTTCCAATTTTTAAAAAAGGCGCGTATTTTGAAATGATATTAAATTTTTACAAAAATAACTAATAAATAATTAGTAAAAAGATAATGGCAAATTATTACTAAAATTAAAATAAATATCAAAGAAAAAAAATTTACCTTTACATTGTTCGTTGGTATAATTTGGATTGTTTTTTATGTCTAACATAATTTCTTCTTTGACATCATACTGTATTTGAAAATTCTGACATTCCTTTTTACGAATGCCTCCAATTACTTTGGGAAGATCTTTTGTTTCAGAAAGAATCATTTCGTTTTCACAACTATTGCTACTTACCGAATCTTTTTGTTCTTCCATTTTTAACGATATTATTTTTTTAATATTTATATCTTTTTAACCAAAATAATATTTAATTTATTTTAATAAAATCCGATTAAAAAAGAATTCTGAATTTTGTAATGACAGGATAGATTACTTGAATTCTTACTTATACCTTTTTCAACTGAATCAGTTATAAAAGTCAAAGGAAACTTAACATCCGCATGCGATAAGAAATTATTGTTCGATTGTGGTTTTTACAAGCATTAGTAATTTATTCAAAAAAACGCGCGAATCATTTATCAAACCATTTATTTGAATTATTTGAAAAGATCTAAGAAACAACAATATTGAATGCAACGTATCATATTTTATTATTTATGCAAAATAAATAAAATATTGATATAATGAGTAATATCATATTACTGATAATATTAAATTTTTTTTTTTTTTTTTTTCATATTATCTTATACTTAAACAAGACATTTTATTCTTTTCTTTATTATTTTTTATTCTTTTCAAAAAACGTGGCAGATGGCGGTAAAGTAGTATAAATGGTAATCTAACCTATTTCAAGTATGCGAGTAAGAAAATGATTTGAACTGAATATTTAAACGTAAAAGAGTAGCGAAGTTTTACTATACATAATTAATACGTTTCATTTTTGCTAAAGTATAATATAGCACTTTTAATATGTCGATAATTATACGACGCTATAAAAAAAATATAATTTTTCCATTATCAAAAGTATTTAATTCGACGTCCACATCAGATGAAACAGATAAAAAAAATACTGCAAAAGGTGTGTTTTGTTATATCATAATTTAATTTTAGATTCATAAAAACTTATTGTATTGCTGCTAAATTTTAAGAAATTTTTGTATTTGTAGAATTTCGTGTATTAGAGTTAATACCACAGAGAAATAAAATAAACGTAGTAAAAAAACAAGATTCTTCAAAAATACATTCAAGATGTGATGATATGTCTATTGATCAAGATTGGCCATCAATTTGGTCTGGTGCTCGTTCTTTTAATCCCAATATTGTACCACTTCCTTTACGCCAAGGTTATGTAAAAGGTAGAGGAGTACCTCCTAGTAAATATGGAAATGTAGAATTATTAAAAATACCTAATTTTTTACATCTTACACCACCTGCAATAAAAAGACATTGCGAGGTTCTGAAACAATTTTGCACTAGCTGGCCTGAAGAATTAGATACAGATGAAAAATGTAATCAACATTTTCCACTTGATATAATTACATCAGATTATTGTTACTCTTCTCCTACAATAAGAGAGCCACTTGCAAGAATTGTAAGCTTAAAAGTAAATTTAAATTCTCTTACCTTGGATAGTCATGCTAAAGACAAACTACTTAGATTAGTTGGAAATAAATATAATCCAGAAACAAATATAATAACAATAACTGCTGATAGATGTCCAACCAGGAAACAAAATTTAGAATATATTGAATATCTACTTATAGCATTATTTCATGAATCCTGGGTAAGTCATAAAATATAATACAGTTCCCTTCATTGTTTATAAATTTTTCTATAGATTCTATATAGAATCTGTAATGATTAATTTTTTTCATATACTTATTAATAAAATGATATATTTAGCATACAGAAGCTTGGGAAGCTGAAAAATCTGAAGCTGATATGGAATATTATGATTGGGATAAAAGTAAAAGTCGTCAAAATTTTATTGCATTACACAGCTGGCCAGATTCATCTACTGATATAGATATTGAAACTATTCCTTCTGTTAAAGAATATAAGATTGCTGTTTCTGAACTTATAAACCAAGGAGAAGATCAATATTCATTAAACAAGTATAAAGAAGCAGTAAAAAATGTACTTCATCTTAAATGTATTAATTAAAATTAAAATAAAAAGTTATATATGAAATTATGTATGATAAAATTTTGTTAATTTTATACTACTGTTATTTCATTAATCTAAAATATTGTAAAACTTTGTATATAATTGTTATGATTTGAAATTACATAATTTCAATGACATATTTGATGAAATATTTAATTAAACTTACTTTCTTTAATATTTTGTACTAAAAAAAAATTTCTGGTTTTTTTCTTAATCAAACTCAATAATACGAGAAAAAAATAATACTATGTATATACACAGTTAACTATGTATATACACATTACATGTAATAGGTATGGCCGTCACAGTAGATATGTTCCGATTACTATAAATTTACGTATAATTAGAATACATACTGCGTGACGAACAACTAGAGCATGTAATGATTTGAAATACCACAATTATGCACAATGATACACATTAAATATATTTATAAATATATCAGTGTTTCAAGAAATCTGTACTGTTCACTAATACTCGATATGTGAAATCATACAAAAGGAAAAAAATTGAAAAAAATTTAATTCTTTAAGAATAGAATGCTACGAATAGTAATTTTGATAGTTTTAGAATTATCTTGTTTTATTGTTAATTCTAAAGAGGAATCGCATATTTCTTATCTACCGAAAAATGTCAACAAACAAAATTTACGTTTTTCGGCAGTGCATGATCCACCGTCTTGCAAAAATCTTGCTGTTTGTTACCTGAACGAAATGTTTGATACATCGTATAGAAAAAAATCGGATATACATTCTCCATCTATTCAAAAAGAATATGGTCAAAAAGAAACCAATCTTCAAGCAAGAAGTTATTACAATGGTTTCGGAGCACCTGCCACAGCGGCGTATTATCCGTAAGTTAATGTTTTAATATTTAAAAAATTCATGTTTTAATATTTTTAATCCTTCTAGATACATATAAAAGTGTGCTCAGTACAGATTTATTACACTTCAATGTATTTCTTTGAAGATGGATATTTTATTGCAGTGTATAATGTATTTAACTAGAATTTAATTATATAGAGAAAAGTTTAGTGCTTAGCATTTGAACTAAAAGCATCATGTATATATTTCAGGACTTTTGATCCAATTAGTGTTTTAGCATCATTAGCATTTTTAGCATTTTTATTGCAATCCTTTGCATCATTATTTGATCATTCAAGATCAATTGTACCAACAATGATTAATAGTCGTGAATCATCAACACAATTGAAAAATGTGGGAATTACAAGACGTATACTACATGTATCAGATGATTATGTAAGTACCTTTTCATTTTTACTTACACAGATGTATTATGTTAATTATATTAACATACCTGTGTTGTAGGAGAACCTTAATGAAGGCTCAATTGAAGATGATCGAATAAACACAATACCTATATAAGCTATTACAAGATAAAATATATTTATAAAAAAGATATAAAAATATTTTACTAAAACGCAGTATATAATATTTATATAGATTGTACTTAGATACAAAGAATTCTATAATTGTAGAGATTATTGTTCAAAAAGAAATATAATTAATTATAAGAATGCTTGTATTAAATATTTTTTTTTCCTTTTCTCTTTTGTATTTAATTTATTCTTGACATTGTCTTTTATAAAATATTCATTTCGTCAAAATTACACATATTTTTACATATCCTATATTGTCACACTCAAATGTCAACTCATAATAATATATTATTATATACAACTATTTTAATCAACATTAGGTAATTTATTGGATTGTACATTCATAAACTTTTACATTATTAATACTATGAAACTGCACATGATATATATATATATAAGTATTATGAGATATGCATATAATGAAATATTAAAGCTATAATGTGCAACTTATGTAATAATAATCTACAAAATAATACCTTATTGTTAATACATTGAATGTGAAAAATAATATGTAAGCAGCATCAAATAATAAAATATTTTCTTTTAAAGTATGATAATGAACTATATTTCAGTCTTATTTCCGAATGTAATATTTGAATTTAATTATAGCAGCCATTAATTAATTTTGCAGATAAATGATAATTATCTAATTCACTTTAAGAATTTCAAATTTGCTAGGTTACAAAGAAAATTGTTTTTATAAATTTAATAAAAGATGTTATTACGTATATTTAAAAAATATATAAATACAATATATGAAGCAGAATTAATATAAAAATTCTATTGATATGTCAAATTCATTGTCAATGAATTAAAAATTCTCTCATCATGTTACTATAATCATATTTGTATTAAATTTCATTACCAACATAGTAAGCAGAAAATATATATGTATATCTATAAACAAATTTTGCTTTATTACATACATATAAAATTTACTTCAATGCACTAACTTTTTTGTAATTATTATTACAATCATGTTTTAGGTGGAGTTGATGTACATCTGTAAAAATAAAAATCACAATTATATTGGATTATATTGAAATTATATGATTATAAGTATCCATTAATATCTCTTTAACCATAAATAATTTTGAATATATTTCCAAAGTATCACTTACTTCTGTTTTGGTTTTTGATAAGGATGTGTAGACCCAAGTCCACGTCTTTCTTTTGTTCTTACTAACTTTAATGGTACATCTCCTGATGTTATTTTAGATGGTTCTTTGAAGACACATGGCGATGCTTTAATCTTATCCACTTTTAAGTTATTTAGAATAGCAATACTTTTAGCACTCATAACAGAATGTTGCTTTTGTGTATGCTTGTTTTCTTTACCTGGTGACCCAACCATATGACTAAAAATTTTTTGTTTTTGAGACAATTTTTTAAATTGTTTTGAAGGCATTTTATTATTTGTATGATTTCTATCTGAAAGTACATGCTTCTTTGCTTTATTCTGTAAGGGTGATGAATTACTTAAATCATTTTTATTTATGTTTTGTATTGAGTTTTGTTCAGTATTTAACATTGAAATGGTTTCATTTTTTTCATCTAATGTAATAGTTGTATTTAGAACTTCTACTGTGTTTTCAGTTTCACAAGGATTTAAATTAAAAGTTGTACTTAAAACGTCCTGCGTACTTTGACCAGTTTGCTCTCCTTCACAAATAACTGATTCTGTAAATATTGGCACTTGATTATTAAGGGGATCTTTTAACTGAGATACACTTAAACACGATAAGTTATAAAAATCTTTTTCTTCGTCAATCATTTCTGAATCAGACCATTTAATATTTCTAACACCTTCAAGTGATTTAATTAGTTGTTTAAATTCTTCTTTCATGTCCTTTGTCATTATCCCATATCCACACATCATACTATAATAACTTTGTAATGTTGGACTTATTAATTTAATTATACTACACATAGAATGTAATTCACATTGTTGTAAACTAGCGATTTTCTTAACATGTTCATACTGCTGTTGCATTATACATTTATCTATCTCTTGAACTTGAGCCGAATTTACATCTGCCAATTTTTCATTTATATTTTTAAATAAAATCTCTGCATTTATTTTTTGCATTTCTTCTTCTACTGCACATAATTCCTTCCAGATTCCTTCCATTTGTGTTTTCAAGGAACTCCTTTGTCGCTTAAAATAATCTAAAGATTTGTTTACTCTTGTTTTTCCACTTGCATTTTGTTCTTCAGGAGATAGAACATTTACAGCTGCTGTTAAATTATGTAGTCTTTGATCGGCAACCTTTTTATAATGCATTCTACAACATAAAATCTTGTCCGCACTTTCCAAAGATAACATCTTATCGCTTAATGATTTTTTCTTATTAAACAGATCTAATAATTTATTACTTATTTCTGATAAATTATCATCTATCTTCTCTATAACTTTGGTTTCCTTCGATTCAGGTGGTATTTGTACTAAACCACTTTCATAAGCCACTAACTGTTGCTTTAAGAAATTAATTTCTTTCTTTTGTTCCTCTACTATTTTAATATATCCAGATATATACATTTCACAAGATACAATGTTCTTCTTAATGCATGTCTTAATTTTCTTAGCTCTATTTGCATATCTAAGGGTGTTATAAGTATCTTCATAATTGATATTAGAAGGTGATATATTAGCTATCATGACAGTTTGGCAATTACCACCAAGAGAATCCTTCAATAGACGAGTGAGTTTTGAATCTCGATATGGTATATGCCTAACACCATCAGCTAAGTTATTAATACAATTTCCAAGTGCCAATAAGGATTTATTTATGTTGGCACCTTCTTTAAATCGAGCTCCTTTACATCCTGTAGCTGATGCTCTTTCTGATCCAGCTAAATCAATCATAGATAGTTTTACGTGTCTGATCTGACCATTCAACTTATTAGTAATTTGAATATAAACTTGAAAAACTGCATGACTTCGACTGCTTTCTTGATTTGCATCTGTAGGATGCTGAGTACGATTTTTATTACCCTTTGCTAATAAAGATAATAATTCTTCTGCATTCTGTATAGGAATAATTTTAAGTCCTGCTACAATAACTTCACACCTACTATCTTCTCGTAAATGCAATTGTTCAGACTTATGTAATAAATCTTGAACATTTTCATTATAAATTTCTAAATACGAAACACCTAAATTAAATTCATAATGTCTACTTTGACTTTCTATTTGAGAGAAAAGTTCTGCTACGGTACGATAAGTTATACCAGGATCATTTGTGCTACCTAGCATGGTATGAGTTTTTCCAGCACCCGTTGCACCATATGCAAATACAGAACAATTATAACCATTTAAAAGACTAGAGATTAAATCTTTTGTAGTACCTTCGAATATATCATTATTTGTAGAAGAATCACCAAAAATTTTATCGAAAATAAATTGTAACTCTTTGTTTTGTTTTTTTAGTAAATCACGACCTTTCTGTACAACACCTTGATAATAAAAAGGATTTTCTTTCTCCTTTGGGTCAAATATCAACATTTTGTCATCAAGAATGTTTACTATTGTCTTAGAATTAAGTTGCAACTCGTTAACATTATGTGGTCGAACTCGTACTATTACTTTAATATTTGTTTCAGATTTACTCTTGTTTTGCGATGATGGTGCGACGTTTACACTTGTACTTGCTTTTGACACATTTCCAGATAATCGTTTTTTCACAAATTTTCTTACTTTGTTCGGCGAAAATGCCTTAGTTTGATCTTTCTTATTATACACCATATTGATTAATTCAAGAAAAATTATTCTTAATAATCTAACACTTTTTCAATGATATTTCGTGCAAACGAAAAAATAATCTTCATTAACAGTTTGACTGCATCAATAATATTTGTCAATTCTTATACAAATTCCATTAATACTTTTAAAGAGGTAATATCTCTCTCTCTCTCTCTTTAACTGTTCTTTTCGAATTCTTCATTTAATTGCACTAATTATATAAAATATGTATTTAGTTTCACTCGATTTTTCATCATTGACTACCGTAAACCGTTAATACGATACGCTAAGCTTTAAAATTCAAATCTGTGCAGTGTTGCCAATCTTAAACTGTACCATCGAAAATACCTATATTACAAATTACTATAAAAATACCTGGTAATATTCTACTTGTATGCAGAAAATCAAGAAATTTTTTTCTTTTAAAATTAACAGCAACTAAAAGAAATTAGTGGCTTATATTCGATGAAGAAACAGTGAAAGTTTCAAGAATTATTCTATAAATGACATTTAATTAAGAATCAATATAATGAACAAATATAAATCCTTTGCTATTTTTTATTACGTTAAATATATTCAATTATAAAATTGCATTTTGTATATAAATAATAAACATTTAATTATAAAAGTCATCTTTAAAAATTCCTAGATTTTTATTACTTCCTGGAAAATCTGACCAATGATCATTAACTTCCGGTGAAGTAGAATTTAAGTAAGATTTTTGAAATTAAACGGATCTTGAGCATAGCGATAGAGATCGAACCAAACAAAACGGTTTTTGAAATTTAATTGAATGAAGTGGTATTTATATATTGAATCATGGATTGGTTACATATTATTATTGAATGGGTAAGAAATTATCTTAAATTATCGATAAAAAATGAATTGTTAATTAAATTCGAGAAAAAATGAATTGTGATTTATATTTAATTTTACTATTATTATTTTTAACAATTATGTTTACATTTTTTACAAATTTAATAATTAAAAAGATTGTAACATTATTTGATCTTCTTTAATTGTATTCAGTATAGTTCTTAATTTACATTGTGCTTATGTTTCAGATTAATTGTTTAAATATATTGGAAACACCAATTAAGGAAATACAAGAATTACAAGAAAAACAGTTGTATGGAAAGTTAATTAGATCATTGTAAGTATGATGTGCAAGGCAAAAGTTATATACTTTGTTATATGATAAATTTTGCTGTATTAAAGTGTAAAATATATATTAATTGAGAGCTACAAAAGATGTTAAATATCAAACTGTTTTTATTTGTATATTAAATGGAATCATTGTTTATAGGTCTTTGAAAAAAGATATAAGTGGGTCTAATGATAAAGATATCCTTGTCACATTTATTAAAGGTAAGTACATATATATGTATCATAATCTTTTAAAAAAATATATATTCGCAAAATTTTTAAAATATTTTTTATATTAACATTACTTTCCACTTAGATGAATTTCCTGAATTTCAAATTAATAAAGATAAAAATCAAGAATATCCTGAAGACATATATATTATATCATTATTATTATCTTATGCATGTCAAAACGTCACTTTTCATCAACCAATGTGTACCAAGTTACAGCAAGAAACACAAATTAAAATCAAATCTTTTCTTGAAATGGTATTACCTTATGGAAAATCCATTTCTATTGAAATATTAAGAGATGTTATAATGCAATTAACAGACTTTGAGAGTAAAAGTATATTGGAAACACCAAATACACGATCTCTTAAAGAATTTTTTAGTTCTCCAGTAGTACGTTCCGCTCAAAGTCACAGAATACTAAATGAAAGAAATCGTGAATTAAGACTTTTAAAATCAGAATTAGAAGTGGAAAGATTTGAAAAAGCAGATCTTCAAGAAGACTTAAAAATTGAGCAAAACAAAGTACAGACTTTATTGAAACAATTAGAAGAAAAATCCATAGAAATAAAAAGTTTAAAAGAAGAAAAAATAAAATTTGCATCTCCACGATCTTGTAAAAAAGGAAAGAATGCATTGTATAATGAAGATTATTATAAACGAGAAATAAATAAATTGGAAAATCAATTGATCCAATATCAAGATAATATTATAAAATTGGAAGATCATAAAACTGCTATTACAGAAAAATTAACATTTGTAGAGAAAAAAAATATAAGTCTTAATGATAAATGTAATGACTTAGAAAGATCCATAGAAGTATTAACAACAGAAATGGAATCAAAAAACAGAGAAATAGTAGATCTTAAAATTAATAATGAAGATTTACGTGCGCATTTAAGAAAATTAAATGGAACATCGATAGAGGACAGTTTTGAAGTTGAAGGCATTATGTCAGAACATTCTTTTTTAATGCCTTTAAATACAAGTGAAACTTTAAGTTCAGTAATTGACATCCAGCTTCAAGAAGCAAAAAATGAAAATACTTTATTAATGACACAACTTAATCAGTTGAAGGATAAATTCGAAATGACCTCCAAAGAACATGAAAATGCTATGCAGTTAATTTCAACTTTGCAAAATGAAGTGAAAATATTAAATAATATACAAGTAGAATTAAGTAATGCTGAAAAAAAAATATTATCTTTAGAGGAAAATAATAAAGCTTTACAAGATTATCAAATACTACTTAATAATCAATGTAAGAGTTTAGAAGATTTGTTAGTACATAAAGACGAACTTCTACTGCAAGGTGAAAAATATGAGAAAGAATTACACGAAAAAGTAGAAAATTTAAATAAAGCACTTCATGCTGAAACTGTAAAATCCTCTGATTTAAAGACAGCTCTGGTTAAAGCAGAATGCCTTGCAAAAGAACATGACAGTATTTTAAAATTGATTGAATCTAAGGATAGTGAAATAAGTACTTTACATTTGAATATAAAAAACTTAAATGTGGAAAAAGATCGTTTGATCCATATACAAAAAGGAAGTGATAATAAGACAAAAGAGTCTATCATAAAATTAGAAACACAACTATTAAACAAACAACATTTGTTAGAGCAGTTGAACATAGAAATGAAATTAAAAGATGAAACAATAATGATATTACGAATGCAAGTAGATAAATTGTCTAAAGAAACAATTGTATCAGAAATGAAAATGAAAGAAATTATTACAAATATTCAGAAAATAAAATCTATTCAGGATAATGTGTTAACAAAACAAGAAAAAATTTTAAAAGAAAAATTGCTACAATTAGAGCACCTACAAACTCAGTTTAATAAGGCAAAAGAAATGCTTTGTTTACAGTTAGAAAATGAAAAATCATTAAAAATTAATTTAGAATGTAAACTTACTAACAAAGATATTATAATTTCTGATTTAGAAAATAATATTAGTGAATTGCAAGAGTCTCTTAAGGTAAAAATTGATGAGCTTAATGTATATAAAGAATATCATAGTACTACAAATAAAAAAAATAAAGAAATTGTGAAAACATGCAAAGAATTAAAAGATCAAATTACAAAATCGAAGTGTACATTTTCACAACTTTTAGATTCTACACATGCATATGACAATATTATTGAGAATATATCAAATGCATCACAGATAAATGATGAAGATGAATTCAATGTTATATTAGATATAATTACCTTTGCTATAAATGATATGAAAGTAATTAAAGAAGACATATTATGTTTTTCTACAAAAAATAAAAATTTAGAGAAAATCATAGATGATCAAAACAAGATTATAAATAAAAATGCAGAAGTTCAGAATGAAAACACAGTCTTGAAGGAGAAGCTACATGATTTTGAAATATTAGAACAAAATTGTAAGAGTTGCATTCAAAATATCATTAAAGAAAAAGAAAAAGTACAAGAGATTTTATCAAAAATTATTTTATCATTGGGAAATTCGAATGACTCCTTTATTTCTTTAAAACAAAAATGGAGTCAAGCATTAAATGAATTTAATAATTTATCTATCATTAACAATCTTAAATGTCAGGATATAGAACAATTACAAACAAAGAAGAAAACTCTCCAAAAAATATTAAATGAATATGATATTAATCATCTTCAAACTATTAAATCAGTAGTTGATACTCTATGGAAAAAATTTTATATGGAGCAAAAATTAATGGACACTTATTTACAGTATTTAAATGATAATAAAAAAGGTTTCACCATTGAATGTAATATAGAAGAAAATGATGTCAAAGAGGAAGAAAAAATGAAAGAAGAACTAGAAAATATTGGTAATATGTGTAATGATATTATTAAGTCTGAAAAAGAATTAGAAACTTTTATACATTCAATTAGTGCATATAAAAAGGATTGTGTAGCTGGGAAAGTTAAACAACAAAATGGTAGTGAAAAAAAACTACAATTACAGATTGATCAATTAACAAAAGAAAAAAAAGAAATCAAGAATAAATTAGATATAATGAGAGTAAGGAATGCAAAATTAGAAAGAACTTTGGAAGAACTTAGAATTGAAAATAAAAAAAATAAAGAAGGAACACATCTTAAATCTCAACTGACTGACTTAGATGATCTGAAGAAGCAAATGGCACAGTTAAAGCAAGATAATTTATTATTACAAGAAGAAAGAAATAAATTACATAAAGAGTTACAAGAGTATGCTAAAAAGAAAATGTCTGAAATTCAATTAAAAGAAATTCATAGTAAATATGAAATGAAATTAGAAGAAATGAAGCAACAAATGGTAAGTTACTAATACACTTATTAAGTAATATTAGTTTTTGATTAATATTATATACTTCTAAATATTGATTATTTCCTAGAAAATAGCTTATAATGAGCAAGTAATAAAACTGAACAAAGAACAAGAAAAAGCTATAGAACAAAAAATAGAACAGTTACAGTCAAAATTAGAACAGCAGTGTCAGAAACATAAAGAGGAAATAACTATATATAAAACGCATGTCAACGAATTAAATTCACAGTTCTGGAATGTTGGAGAAAGATTATTAACTGCACAACAAGAAAAACAAGAAGTTCTGCAACAATTGAACGAACTTAAGATTAAACTACAGAATCAAATAGAACAAAAAACTACAAACTTTTCCATACATCATAGAACTATTAAGTAAGCTTAAAAAAAAAAAAAAAAATATTTTGGAATTGATTATTTGTCTGTTGTATCATTAGTAATATTTCATAAATCTTGACAATCAATTTATTTTTTTCAATTTTTAATAATCGTCATGTTTTTCATTAGATTAGAAAAACAAGAAATTCCTTTAGAAAATAGTATGCAAGAAAAAGCACATACACTTTCAAAAGTATTAACAGAAGAAAATACATATGAAAAACGACATAGCGCGAGAAATATGCATGCTATGGTCAATGCTTTTAATGCAGAAGATGAAGAAGGAGAAGTTTTTGATAATATTTACTTAGGTAAAAAAGTAACTTATTTAGAAATGATTATAATATTGCTGAATTGCATATAAACATTATAAAATAATGTTAGTTTTATATATATTTTTTTAGTATATAAATTTATCCATATATTAATTTTATACAGCGGATATGAAAGAAGGTCATGGTTTTCCTGCAGCAGATTTTGATCGTCTATCTGCATTACAAATGAGAAATTCTCTTTGCAAACCACATTTGAAATCATCTTATCCAGCTGAAACACAATTTCAACCACTATTTTTTACTGAAGAAGAAATAAAAGTGAGTATTCTAAATGAAATATATACATATTATTATAATGTGTTCTTCTTTTATCTTGTGTTCTGTAACATATGCATAAATTTGTCTGTTAATGTGTATTAGTTTTAAATGCTTAATCACATTCGTTTTATTGTAAATATGGCTATGTCATCATTTTTCAGACAGGCTCAGTTTCAGAAGATGTATTTAATGATAGCCTCAGTCAAAGCCTCCTTCCTGAGCAAAAAACTAAAAGAAAAGATAGAACACAAGTAAGCATACTTCTTTTATTAATTTTTTTCATGTGATGTATTTTGTTTCGTCTTTGTTTGTGCAATTGTTTGATTGATATATTGTAGACGTCCTATAAAAAACCAGGTCCTCCAACACCTAGCAAAAATGGAGGTAGATTTTCATTACATGTAAGCATATTTTTTTATAATCATGTTTTTATTGACGAATTGATTAATCAATTTTTAATAATTATAAATAACTAAAAATATTTTTGAGATTTTTTAATTATAAAAAATAGTTACTGTTTTAATTTTTATAAATTTGTTTTGTTATTAATTTATTTTATTATTATTTTAATTTTAGGGTAATGAATTAAGAAGTCCGAATTCAAGAATTTTAAAAGAACGAAATGCTGATAGAAGGGCTACAGCAACACCGCGTCGAAGTAAAGGAATATTATTTAATTTAAGGCGTCAAGATGAGGTAAAAAATGATATGAATTATCAAAATAAAAAAGAAGTTATAGTAACATTGAACTTATTTATTATTTTAAATAATTTTTTTATGTAATTTAAATTACAATTATATATGTAATTAATATTTATCTTTAAATTATTATAATTATTATGATATATAATAAGCAAATATTTAACAGAATTTTGCAGGTACGCCTAGAACACGGAAACTAAGTAATATGTTTCGAAAGCAACGTACAACTTTGGATTAATAATAATGGACACAAATGTAAGAAAAGAAGCTAATTTTTAAGATAACTGAAACGGGCAAGAATGAAAATCAAGTAAGACGAATATATACATTCCGTATATTTTGTATTTTCTTTTTTGTTTCTTTTTTTTTTTACAATGATGTACAAAATATGTGAATAGATTAATATAATATAGGTAGAACGATAATAATCGTATATACTATTGATAAATTTGTCACTAATATTGAAAAAACTTTTATTTCGACAAATCATTAAATACTTTGGCAATAACAAGGATAGATTTAAGTTTTTTATCAAATATTTGTAAAATATAACATAATGATATTTATATAATGTCGTATGAACGAAATTTATATTATAGAAAAGTCAGTCAGTATTTAGAAATCGTATAACAAAAATTATTAACGATTTTTTTTAAAGAGATACATAGTTTGTTAACTACTTGCACTTAAAAAGGGTCCCCATGTATAGCATGCCCTCATGCGTGTACACATACATATGTATGTAGTTTTGAATTTATATATTGATGTGTATTTCTTAATTCATCCGTTTATTCCGAATCAGATTCCTATATAATAAATAATTACAGTATGTCAAAATCTTAAATATCGAAATTATTTTAATTAATAATATATATCATGTAAAGAGATATACTATATATCAAATAATCTTATATAAATGTATTGAATAATTTATATAATTATTTTTTTTATCAAAAATAATAAATTAAAACGCATATAAAAGTATAAACATAACTTTAACTATCACCAGAATATTCGTGTAAATACATTTTCTTATGAGATCAATGGCATAATAATATCATTAATAAATAAATAAGATATGTATATAAAATATTAAATAAGATTGCAATATGTCATAATTATAAATATATTTTTTACTCACCATATACTGACCCTCAATATAGCGGCCCGAATTTCTAGACGTTCTTCGTAATTCTCTTGGTTCGGAATGCTCCTGATTTCGCCTCCTTTTAAAGAAATAAAAAAAAAAAAAAATTGAAAATTACAATTTTTAAATCATTTAGAGTATTTACTCACGGCCTCGATTGTATTTGCAAAGTTTTGAGACGAGTATCTATATCTTGCGAAGGACTTGTTGATACGTCTTCTGCCATGGATGCTGGAGACGTTTGTATTAATCCCGATTCTGTAGACTCATAATATGTATTTGATTTAGGACCACGTGTTATCGAAATTTTTGTAACTGGTAATCTGAAAGAATATAAATAAAATTTGAATAAAATTAATAAAAACTTAATAATTGATCTAAAAACATAACATTGTATATCTTTATATATATCATTTATATTACAAATAAAATGATTGACACAAATATATCATTCATATTTATTTTTATTGTAAATAACTTGAAAAAATTTTACTTACTGACTTTTCCGTGGACCACGTTTTTTCTTGTGTTTGCTGAAAGACAATTCATAATGATCAAAATAGATTATGCTTATATTATATCGAAATAAAGGGACAAAAATTTAATATCGATATTACTGATAAATTATTAAATATTTTCTATTTAATAGTAAAACAGATCTACGTAAATTTTACATTATGTATATGTATATGTATATGTTATGTATATGTATGTGTATATATATATATATACACACGTGTATGTATCTATATATGTATATATATATATATATAAATTAACATTTATGTTACTTACAGAATTAACCCAAGAAGTAAAACAAAATATGTGTAAGGTAACGATTATAGAGAACGGCGTGTTGTACATATCTGAAACTATTCCAATTTAGGAAATGTGAAACAATGGGTTAATTCTGTCACATTTCCCATATGATTTATTAAATTTGAAAAATGCATAGCATGCTCGTTAATGTCAATTTCCAATTGCATAAACATAGGATTTGGGAACTCTGGGAATAGAAGGTCTCGTTTAAATTAATATTACATATGTTTTGTATCTATCACCAATTTGTATTATTGATATATAAACAGGATACAAAGTTTAAACTTACTTGGTTTTAAATACGTATGTTGGATAAGAATACACACATCGTTCTCTATGTACTATTTTTTTCACTTTGTCCAAAAATATTATAATTCACTATTATTTTTCTTCTGTTGTTGTTATCTTAATTCTAATTTAAATGTTGATTTTTTTATATAAATTGAATCTAAAGCAGGCACCAGGTATAATTAATGTCATCAAATTCTTATATAATTTTTGCCCCTTATATATATATTAACACATATTTTATTTTATATTATTTAAAATTGTAATTGTAGGTCGCTTAACAATCAGGTAGCCTGCAACAAGCAGTTTATCAAAGATTACTACCCATGCAAGAGAATACTAACTATCATAATACTAGTTTAGTTAGAATTAAGCAAAAACAAGCAACTGCAAATATAAATAATAACTTCTTTCAGATATTTTTAACAAAATTTGATTAGATGAAAGATCACTTGTTCAAATTACAAGCAAATCCTCAATAATTCAAATCGGAATAGTTAAATATATAATTTTCCATAAGGCAAGTATTTCAAATTGAGTAATTAACAAGTGGAATTAATTGATTTAGTGTCAGATTCAAATTTATTTTATTCATATTTTAGATTCATATAGATTTATATGTGATTTTTATGTTCAGTGCACATAAATTAATAAATCTTCTGTCCTATTGCATACATTGTACTCACTGATTCGAATATATTTTATTTATGTACACATACTTCTAACATTAAACAATAATTATATATTATATATAAAATGAAAATATAATTTATATTCAAAATAGTAAATCTCATATGAAAAAACGATTATGTATCTATTAAATCATATTCAAGAACAGAATTAAATAGTAAATAAATAAAATAGATAAATTTTATTTATAAAAAATTATTATAAAGCTTTTTTCAAATAATTTTGTCGTAAAAATTATTTATAAAAATTTACTATAATGAATATAAATGATAAATAAAATTTATACAGATGTATAATCTGCATCTATTTTATAAATACGTATTTTTATAGATATGTATTTATAAATATGTATACATACATATACATATACATATACATATACATATACATATACATATACATATACATACACATACATACGTACATACATACATACATACACACATTATATATAAAGTAGTTAGGCATATTTAGTAAAACAGCACATTCAAAATGTTTGGAGATATAATAAAAAAGCATCAATAAATACAAAAATAGCAAAATTAAAAATAAAGTAAAATGATTATGTATATTTACATTCAATTATATAATTTCATGTGATTAAAATAATAATGCAGAAGGAAAATGCACCATAACTAAATGCTATTTGCCTTTGCAATAATACTATTTAATTATGTTAATTAATCAGTATATTAAAAAAGCTGTTAAATGAATAGTGTTAGCCTTTTTATTGCAATGGTGATTTAACAAGATTAAGAAAATTCATGAAAGGTTACTATTTTATTAAAAAAAAAAGCGATTGGTTGCATTTGCATTCGATTCTACATTATTAATAATTACAATAGGAAGAGATAAAAAAAATGCTTAAATTTAAAACAGATCTTAGATACACCTAACTTACCCTGAAAATTCATGATCGGAACCTTCATCGGCTTCATCCGCATCTTCTTCCTCTGCAAAATAAATAATATTGCATATATTACCAATCTATTAAAAGTATATATAATATATATCTTAATAATATAAAATTTTAACTAACCGGCTAAATGATCCTTTTTACGTCTCGTATATGCTCGTTTACTTGTTACTGGAACTTGATCAGTCTCTCCATGCAACAAACTATTTCTATATAAAAGTAATGGCTGCCAATCTTCTCCTCGTGAAGAAGGCATACCAGCTTGTAATCTTCTATCTAAGAAATTTAATCTGAAAAGAACATAATATTAAATCAATCAATGAAAAAACAAATATTTTATAACAAATAACATGCCACAAATAATACTTACACAACGCGTTTATCCTGTTTTAATAGTTTGTTTGTAAATTCCGATAAAATTTCTAAGAAAGAAAGATTGGGTGGTGGACCAGTTGGATCTTGCTCTATACCATCTGGAGGAGTAATAGCAAATAAAACTCCTGCTCTGTGTAACGCTGTAATTGCTTCGCGATTTTTCACAGCATCCAAACCAAATGATAAAGCAAATCGTTTAGCTAATTCCTAAAAGTTTCAAATGTAATTTAATTATTATGCTATATGTTAATGTATGTTAAAATAAAATTTTTTTTTAATTTATTATATTTCTTAATAGTATAAAACAAACCTTAATTGCGATAAATTCCTCACTATTTCTATTAACCTTGCCCTTTTCCATAACGATTTCATTATATAAAATATTTAAGCTGTGCTGCATTGTTAAAGCACAATTCGTTTTATTAATATCTCTAGCTTTACCTAAGGTAGTTTTTATTATATCTCCATAATCATTATAATATTTTACATAATGCTTAAATACATCAGCTGCTGCTTTTGTTGGAATCATATTATAGACAATAAGTTTACAATAACCAGCTAGAAAATTTCGTCGTTTATGTAATTCTTCGATCTTTGAATGCTCATCATGTTCATCTATAATTATAACAAAAATTATTTTTTTTAATTCAAGGAAGTTATATATTCTTTAGTAATATAAATAAATAGTCACCATCTTCCTCTTCACAAAAAACATATTCTTGTATAAATCGATTAAGCATGTTTTGCATTGCTTGGTCAGGTTCATATACTAATTGAGACATTAATATATTAGGATGAGTAGCTAACTGATTACAAAATACTACTAGTAAATCACATATCGTATTATACGCTTCTTCTCTTAGAATTGGCGGCGTTGGCTGTCCAATATTAATTTATTATTATTATTATTATATATGCTAGTTCTTCAAGTAATTAAATATTATATGTGTATAATAAACTTACCACTGTGCCATTATCACTACTAACAAAATGACGCATAGAAGCCATAAATGAATGTAGGCGTTCCTTCAATTGACGACATTCATCTTCTCCACGATTTCCTGAATCTGCAGCTTCCATCAAATGATGTTGACCCCATAAGATAGCGAAGAAACATGCACTAATACAATACTTCACAGCTTCATGAGGTAAACACCTGAAAAAAGTGGAATTTTTTATAAAATCAAACATTATCTACTGGTTAAATATAACAAAAAAATAATACTTCGAAGGATCTTTTGCATCTTCAATGTCTTTGTATAAAGAATCCCATATTCCCCAAGGGTTCATGTTATGACAAGAATAAAATATAGATACTTTTTTTAATGATTGAACAACGTTGAAGATTTCATCTTCATCTGGTTCTTCATCTCCTTCTATTAAATTTCTATATTCATCTATTGCCTCTTTATACTTATTTACAATAGAATCAATTAAAGTTGAGCGTGCCACGTCACATCTATAAAATTTATTTCCAAAATTCAATTGTTATTTCAATGTGTTATTTTGTTATAAAATATAAAATTCTTTAATCATTAAATGTACCTTGTGAAGATTGCATGACCATCTACACACATATTTTCTAAAGTTTTAGCTGCAGTATCAAGAACTTCGGTATCGTGTATTTTTTCAACAATTGTATGAATTTTTGTTAATAAAGAATCTAAATTTTGCTCTTGACGTGATTTTGTATAAATATCTAAATCAAAATATTGTGGAATAGCAAGCAGATTTGCCAATTTTTCTGGATCTGCTCTATATTTATCAAGTAGATGTGGCAATGTTTGGATAAAGTGTTCTGTTAACCGTTGTTTGTCATCATGCACTTGTTTCAATTCTTTTACAGATAAAATCTTACGTGTTGGACCACGTCCAACAGGTGCTTCTCCTATTTTTATAGAAGTAATTATTATTAATTATAAAATATAAATTTATAATTAACATATTAAAAGATATATAATTAAATATATTAGAAGATAAATTATATAATTGTATCTAACCTGTTGCTGCTTGTTTTATACAACAAACCATTAATTCAATAAGAGATGTTTCTTTCTGATTATCTAATGCTTCTTCCTCAGGACCAGCTTCTTCTAACAACAGATCTGTCATACATTCCCAATCTTTCATCATTTGATTAGTTTCAATTAAAGAATCAACTAGATATGCTCCATGTTCATGAAGTTCAGATTCAATAAAAAATAATACAAGATCACGTATCAATGGAGTGTTTGGTAAACGTTTCTTGCCACGTTTTGTTTTTACCCCAGCAATGGCTTCATCATCCGGTCTGAACAAACGTTCATTTAAAAATTCTCCTGCTGCTTGTGCAACAGCACGATGAGATGAGTAAACAAGTTCATAGACATGTTCACAATCTTTATCTGTAAGAATTTCTCTATGATGTTTTAAAATAGATATAACTAATTTCACAGCTTGCACTGCTACATCATATTCCTTATCCAATGTCATAGCAACAATTCTATCTTTAAATTTACTAGTGAATAATTCAAGTTTTGTTTTCAACTCTTCAGAAGCATATAAAGGTTGCAATGCTTGAAGACATTTTAATCGAACTTCCCCAACTTTATCATGTAACGTCCAACCTAACAATTAAATATAAAAATTAGATATTTAAAAATATTAATGAATTATACTCAATTTCTACTAACCAATGTATTTTAAGTATGAATCATCCAAAAAATTTTGATGAAATTTTTTCATCCAAACTCCGATCTCTGCCATACAAATTGCTCGTATTTCTGGTAAAGTATCTCTATATCTATGTACAAATACGGACTTAAACATATATGTAAGCATATTTTTTATCTCATCCATATTCTCTTCTAATTCTTTTCGTTTAGCCATTAAGGATTCAAGTCTATCTGCTGCTCTTTTTTCTCGTGCCTTCTGTCTCTCTGCTTCATACTGTCGCTGAGTATTATCCAAATTTATTGAGACAGTTAAAGCAACATCTACTAGAGCAGTCATTAGTTTCATAGCTAAGCATATATAAAATTATAATTAAAATAAATGTCATACACATAAATATATATGACATTGAGTTGATCTCATAGGTACATTTTTTATAAATATTAAGGATATGTGTGAATATGTACTGAGGCTATACATAATTATATTATCATATAAGAGATATATTATTGAGATAAATATATATTAAAGCTATACATACCAGCAAGTGTAGCTGTGTGTCTAAATGCTCTTACTTGTGAGTCAGATAAACCTGTTAATAATGAAATGACATTGTCCATCAAAAATTGATCATAAATGATAGAGTATTGACACTGTCGAACTAATATTTGTACAAATTCACAGAAATTCGCACGAAATTTTTTCCATTGTTGTCCAGTCATAATTAATGGATACTCTCCACTTTCCTATAATAAATTATATATACATTAATAATAATTTGGTAAAAAATAATAATAATATATAAAGATATATACTTCATCAAACTCTTCAGTCATTTTACGTATTATTGCTACATGCTCCATAGTTGCTTGCATTTCTGAAGTAATACGTCCTTTGCAACCACTTGCATTAATAAAAAATTGCATTAACATAAGAAGTGCATTTTCTCTATTACTTTTATATTTTTCTATCCAATCGTCCACAATGGTCTACCAACAAAATATTTTGTTAAACAAATATTCCACACACTACCCTTCTTATATTAATAATTAATTTGTAAATAACATACAGTAAGAGACGAACGGTTATTCCTAATAACATAATAAAGACTAGCTTCATCCTCTAAACTGTGAGAATGATGTATACGTCTTCCACGGCCACGTCCACTTCCTCGACCTCTATTAGTAGTTGTTGGAATAAAATCTGTGTCAATTTCCTTGTATTTTGGTTGTTGTATAGAGCCTCCTTAAAATATAAAATAAAACTTAATTATTATCATATCATTTATAACTAATTTTTTTAGGATTACAAATATACCTCGTAATCTGGCACGTGTATTTCTTGTAATTCTCATATTAGCAGGTGTTGCAGGTGTCATTGGTTGTTCAAATTGTACTTGATTATCAAAATTAGTAGATTGTTCTTGATATTGTTGTTGCGATGTACCAGGAGAACTATAACTTTCAGAAGAGTAATGTTCAGGCCTAGAAAAATATGACATATAAAATAAATATACCATTGTAAAAATACTATTGGCATATTTATATTATTTTGACAATTATAAACGGATATTTACGTAGGATTATGAACAGGTGTTTGAGATACATTATTATAAGATGTATATGAAGAATATGATTCATTTGCATCAGCTGTATTATCATTTGATGGAGTCATGGGTGTCATAGGTGCCTCATATTCTGGAGGTACCGGATCATCCATACGTATTCTTTTACCACCTCTTCTATGCATCATTATGATAATTCTTGTATCTTTTTACAACGAATCTTAAACGAAATTAATATACAAAATATAGATATGCGATATATAATTAATATATAAGATAAATTTTTTAATTGATAATATGTATATATAAATTAATTTACTACACAACAATTATAAATTATAAACATAATATTTCAAACCTGTATGAAGTCCCCGAATCATCCGGAAACTTCCAAATGTTCGAAATTTCTTCAACTATTAAGATAACTTATATAAATACAGTTATTTTTATAAAATTACTGTAGTATATTTTAAATAAAGTAATTTTTAAATGTTATTGTTAACTATAAAACTCATATTTAATGTCATATATGCGTATGTATATATTTTGATATTTGACTTGATATGACTCAAGAATTCAAATGCGCATGAGCAGTTATGATACTAGATGGGAAAAAACAGAGTGCAGCAGTTACCTATCCTGATTGGCTGATTTTAAACTTTACCAAAAAGTGATAAACTAATTGCACGAACGTATAAAATGATGAAAGATAAAATAATATTGAATGAATTATAAACTGTTTTATATAAAACGAAAAAATCATCTATTGTTAATTTTATCATATGATATTTAAATATTTACCTCAATATCAAAGATTTTTAAATAAAAATTTCCAAACGGATTTCTACTAGTTCATATTTTATTATTATATTTATCAATAATTAATAATTTACTATAAATATAAAATATACTTATAAAAAAATCTACAATTAATCGATTTTCAAGCTCATCTTTGAATCTAAATAAGAGATGAGGGTATTATGCTTCTAATAAGTAATTAATTGTATATTTGTATCTTCTTCTTACATAAATATACAAATATCTATTCATAGACATATTACACACACACACACACACACACACACACACACACACACACACACACCTATTTATTTATATTATCTTTAATTTCTGACACCTGGTATTCTATATAAAAACTCTCCATCATCATCATAATAACAATCAGAAATTCTGTAAGTTTTGCCTTTTTGGTATATTTTTTGTGGAATTTGTATTGGTTGTGAATATACTTCATGTTCTTTTATTTTTTTGTTCCATGCCTTCACATAAGTGTCTAATTTAGTATTAATTTTGTCTGTAGAAACAAGCTGGGAAAGTTCACTTTTTTTTAAAGAAGTCAGTGTTTTTTCTTGGTTTGATGTTTCAGAATTTGAAAAATTCAATTCTTTTTTTTCTTCTTCCTCTTCTAATACTTGTATATGTTTTGATTTTACAACATTGTCATTAATATCTGAAGATGTATTATCAAGTTTGTTAAGGTGATTTTTATAAGCATTTAGTAATGTAATGCTTTTTTCTGGACATTTTGCATAAATTCTTGTAAGTTCTTTCTTTGCAAACTCATTGAAAGTCATTTTTTTTTTAGATGAGTCTAGATTGTATGCGATTAATGCTACATTATTTTTATGCAATGTTTCTTTTTTCATAAGATTTCCTTTATCAAGGATATTTTTTGAAATAGTATTATCATTAATAGTATTATTTGAAAGATTTGTATCTGTAATTGCTTCTGTATTACTTTGCAATATTTTGTTATTACATTGATCACTTCTATTCTGATCTAAATAACTTTGTACAATATTTATAAAAAATGTACTTTTTGGTTTTGGAAGTTCAGATTTCGGTGGTATTAACTTTTCTGCTAAAACATGCCTGTTAGACAAAGCAATTGTTCTATCTTTAAATTTTAATAGATGTTCTCGTAAAAGAGGACTGACAGGTAATTTTCCTGTCTGAAATAGTTTCCAATTATTAATAACAGTAGCATCATATTGCAAAATTCGTTCTACTGATTTATAAGACCAATTTGACTTCAAAATTTTTTTAATAGTATCAGGTAAAGCTGGAAAACTTTTACTTAACATTTCTACCGTCCATTCTTCTGGATTGCTTTGATGCAGTTTCAATATTTGATCTTTTTCAACTGATGTAAGAAAGTTAGGATCTTTGTCTTTTTTAAAATATTTGGTTGCAACAATCTGATTCTTAAGTAATCGTTTAGATTTTATCACTTCCCTAAAAATTATATTGATATTATTACATGATACAAATGAATATATAATATCATTCAATCCTCAAAAAATTCTAAACATGTATATAATAATTTAATATAACAGAATATTTATGAGATAATTTACCGCTCATAATCTTCATAAAATTTCTCAGCATTCATGAATT
Organism: Vespula pensylvanica; assembly: GCF_014466175.1. Lineage (NCBI taxonomy): Eukaryota > Metazoa > Arthropoda > Insecta > Hymenoptera > Vespidae > Vespula > Vespula pensylvanica. The sequence goes on from NC_057694.1 coordinate 2,946,545, forward strand.
CTGCTTCAAATTCATCTAAATCATGAGAATCCAATTCTTCGAGGTTAACTTCTGATTTAGTACTTTCTAATATCTTTAATTTACCTCGAATACCAACATTTTTTCTACTATATGCTCTACGAGATATATATGATACTGTTCTGAATATATTCATTATAAAATATTTTCACTTAATTATATATTTTATTTTTAAATACATTCAACATTATTCGGATGTATACAATCTTCGTCCATTTTGATTTAAAATATGAAATAATATTGTAACCAAACATTAAATAGGTTAGGACAAGAGTATCTTCAGGTTAAAAATAATATTATCTCATAAAAACAAATAGACACACATTAAGTAACCAATTTTATAAATCTTGTAAACACGGAAGTGACTGTAACAATTAATAGTAGTAATGATCAATAATTTTTCAATAGTATTAGACGCATATCTTACTACTCCAATAATTAGTTTGAACTATCTCAAATTAAAAAATTTTAAGTAATACATATATATAATTGCATACGATCCTCCAAACATTTACGAATTAATTGAATTATCGATATTTAATGTTTGATTGACGTAATTTTTTGAAATAATTTATATAATATAAAAAATATATTGAAATAATTTAGACATAAAAAATGAATTTTTTTCATGTTGTATTTAAAATACAAAAAAGAAATAAAAGTTACAATGTTTTTTAATTTAATCGAAGTTACATTTAATGGAAGAGCTAATCAAGTAAAAACATTATTTAATAGATCAATGTAGGATACAAGGTAATAAGGATGTGTAGTATCTATATACATATTTCATTATAAAAGATGACAATTACATATTTTGATAGATACTTGGTATAAATATAAAAATAATCTATTACTTTTTTACATGTTTTTTCGTGACTATTATATGATTATATTTAAGGTACATGTAGATAAAAAGCAATTTTTACTCATAAATGTTACACTTAAAAACATTTAAAGGCAATTGTAATACAAGTTTTTCAAATACTACATTTATTTTTGAGCTTATCTGTCATAATCGACAATAAAAATAAAATTTCAAATTTAAGAAATATTTGATTGTAGATTAGAAATATCCTAAAAATGATTTCCACCCTAAGAATATTATAAAAATTTCAAACAGCACCTTAATTCATGGGTACAATATGATTATAAAATGCTCAATGTAATTTTTGCTTTATATCAAGTTTGGTAATTTCAAGATAAAAACAAAAACATTATGATGCAAATGCTACTGTTATTCTCGTTTCTCTGCTAGAATTGTATCTACTGCAATTTTTAATGCTGAAATCAAATGATTCAATAAGTAAGTAAATGTATTCAATATTTTACTTTACATTAAATAATTACCACGTTCATGATTAGTAGATAGAAATTTGTCCACGCGAGAATGATATCGCAAAAATTTTGGGCGTACAATACGTTCATAAATAATCAAAGAACCATTATATTCCATTGGTGCCATTAACCATATATAGAAGATACACTAGAAGAATAACATAGAAGATTTTTCCACCTTATTTAATTTTATTCCATCATAATTTTAATGTTATTTAATTTATTTAAAAAAGATAGAATACTTATAACTGCAATTATACCTTTAATAACCAATAAAAAGGAAGCCAACGTACAATAAATTCTGAAAAGAATTCAATGATAGTAAAGACAGCAAATACAATCCAATAAGTTAGCCATTTTGAATCATCTTCCTTCATAGGACTTTCTAAAGCTTTCATTGAATAATATGCAGGATAAACAAAACCAATAATATTACATACTAGCTGTTGTCCAACTCCAATTAGCAAATATAATGAGAATATAACTATAAATCCTAAAAAATAAATTGAAATTATTTAGATAATTTTGCATATACATATATAATTAATTTATTATATATACTTAATTACTTTTATTTATATAGTTTTTCTTGAATATATGTATATATATATATATGAGTATAAAAATAAATTGAGGTAATAATATATGTATATATATATATATATATATATATATATATATATATATAAATATACATACATAATATGATCAATCAATAAATACAGGCAACCCCTTCTCCAGATTATTTTTCATTATAGATTTTTTTATTAAAATTTAATATCAGATATTAAAAATGGAAAAAAGAAAAATAAAACTATATATGTTTATTTTTAATATTAATAAAATATGATAAACAAATTTTTTTTCCCGTAATCCTAAATTGATATATGAATTGTATCTTTATTATATAAAGTATGTGAAAATAAAATAATTCGTATAAAAAAGATCATTAAATAACTTATTTACATACCAACAAATATGTATACTCGATTGACTCCAGTTTTTTCTTCAGCAAATGCAAACAGCTTCGCCCATGGTTTGTTTTCATCCTTCAACGTTTTTTCTATAGATTCCCTTATAACTTCTATCCTTGACATTGTTAATTTGATGAAAAATACAATTTTTTATTTTATCTAAACAGTTTTAAGTTGACCGTTACCTCCAGTAGACAAAACTTGGTAAACTGGTAAACTGTTCAAAACAGTGCTTCCAATCGCAACACAAAAAATTTCCTATTAGTTAATTTGAAATTTTCTCCTTTTACCTATTAGTCCCTAGAAAATTTGAAATATTAATTTTTTATTATATCTATAAGAATTTTAGTCTAAAATATCAATTTTTTTGTGTAAAAATAAAGATTAATAATTTACGTTTAGAGGGACGCTTTTTTTTATGTTTTTTTTCTATATTTTATTTCAAAAAGGAAAATACAAAGTATAAAGATGGCGCTCCTCCGAATGATAAGCAACGTAACGTAATTTTTGAATTAAAACAGGTATGTTATTCGTTTAAATGTATTCATCAGAATAATACAGAATATAATAATCAAGACACCCAATTATAATATTATAGAAATGCTAATACCTTTATCGTCTGATTTTATAAAATACACATATATGTGTTAAACTTTATATTTATTAATAAATCATTACAGTACAAACTTTAATATAGAAATATTTAATGCTTGTTTAAGGATTCTCTATATTCTAATAAGAACATATAGAGGCTTATATTATATACAAATCATTTCAAAATTCATAAATCTCTTACGAATTTAAATTTATTTATATCTTCGATATTTATTGTATCGTTGGGAGAACATTATTCATAAAAATGGATTGTTTATAAAATATGGACAAATGCAAAGGATTTTGTAATTTATTTTCAATAAAATACCTTGTAAAGTAAAATAGCTAAATGTTATTGATAATTACGATGTGTCAATTATTATAATCATTAATCAAGAAGCATGAATAACATATGAACATTTTCCTCATAAAATATTTATACTAACATTTATTTTATATCTGCAAATTACTTTGCGATATATTTACTGAATCTGCAGGTATATTACTATTTTTTATGAAAATCTATATTTTTTTAAGTGCATATTGCACATATTACATTATACTGAATGAATAATGTATTATTTTTTAATATTAGATATGTACAGTTTAAGCAGTTTGTATGATTTTGTTTTGTGGTCCTTTTTGTGTCGAATTAATCTTGTCACCCAAAGAAAGGGCCATACCTTGACTTTTAGCCCTAATGCGAATATGACCTAATACTGGAGCGTCTGATTTATTTAATGGTTTTTCAATTGACAAATTAGCTAATGCATCTTCACCAAAAATAGATTTAGCATACATATTAGCAGCCATGAAACCACATTGTCCAGAAAGAGCCTATTTATCAGAATATAATAATCAAGTTTTTAGACAGACAATAATAATAAAGTTTTTATATAACATTTGATGATATAATAATACATAAAAAAGTATGTAGTACACAATAGAAATACCTTTTCAGGAGTAAGACAACGCATATTTGTAGATTTTAATAAATGGGCTAAATATTCTCTTAAATCTGAAAGACTTGTATTTACAGAGACTTTATTTTCCCATTCGAATTCGGCCCACATTTGTCGGAATTCAGCATCAGTACATGTTGCTGGTACTATGTAATCCATTATATCAATATGAATGTCGTTCAGAACAACAACACTTCTATCAGATCCAGCACCAGATACATCATAAACTGTATAAATATTAATATAAAATATTATGCTATAATTAAAATTAATTATATGGCGATAAAAATCAACAAAAAGCTTACCTATATTACCAAATATAATTCCATTTTCAGTAGATGCCACTTTTACATTTGCTTTGATACTTGCAAAATCTCTTGGAGCTAACACAATGGGTTGTGGACGTTCGACCAATTTTAAGTCTCCCATTGTTGCTAATTCTAAAGTACAATTTTGTAGGGTATCCTCCGTTTGATTAACGATCAATACATCAAGCACAATATCATATTGATTAACATGGACAAGTGCTTCCGCATATACTGGATCTGAAAATCCTGTAAGCTGTGTAACTTTACTTAAAGCACTTGGAGATGGTGTATCTCCTGTTGCTCCAGGTCTTCCAGCAACGGCCACAGTGAGACTCTGCTCGAAAACATCGCCAGCACCACCAGTCAAGTCAGAGCCACGATTAAGTTGCAAAAATTGTATAGCATCATCAACTTGTACAGTATTTCCTGGTTTTTCTTTTGCCTAAATATTAGAAATCATTTCAAAAAATTGATGTTATTGACACGTTAAATGGAATATATATTAATAGCTATTAACTTGATGTTGCATATACAACCTTTTGATTTTGAGAATCTTCTTCTGCTTTAGCTGCTAACATTCTACCTAGAGCTTCACGGCATCCATTTGTAAATACTTTTTGTAATAATGGAGTTGGACAGGCAAGAGATCTTAAACATAAAGAAATTCTTTCCGCGTCATCATGTGTCATTGCTTTGGTAGGAAGTCCGGATCTACCCAGTTGTAAAACACTAGACATGACAAGCATTGCTTCTGCTTGTAGTTTATTACTTTTTTGAGGGTTGTTTTCGAGACTTTTGTAACGCAAAGCTAATTTAGCTATAGTTGTAGCTAAAGATGCACCAATAAAGAAATCACCATCCATCATATACTGTACCAGAGGTGGACGCTTTTCTTCTTTCCTTCCTGTTTATAAAGTTATGTATTTTTTGTATATATTTACTTTTATACTTTAATAATAATATTTGTATTCTGCATAAAACACAAATTGATTATAGTACCTTCTGCTGTGGTGCTAAATGCACTCTGAGTTGCATATGTTCCATCTGATGTAACTAACTGTGCAGGAACTGTTTGCTCACTATCATCTTCATTTGATTTTTCTCCAGCCTGTCTTTTATTTTCTGCTTCAAGTAATGGTAATTCTCCTAAAGCAGCACGTATACGGTTCATTACTGCTTCTATATCTTCTTTTGATATTGCATATTCACCAAGTATCCACAAAGCAGCTCTGTGAACTTTGACTGATCGAATATGTGGAAAAACCTAAATTGTAAACATAATAATTTTGATTAGAATATACTTATTAGATGATTTAATTCTATACTATATTACCTCCAAAAGTTTTTCAACAATAAGTGGTCTAAGATTTTCAAATCTTTGGATAGCTTCACGGACAAAAACTAGAACATCAGTAGCAGCAGCTTCATTGTTTTCAGACAAGAAGTCTGTTAGCACTGGTATGACTGTTGCTGCAACATCTGAGAATTTAATTGAACAAGCATGTAAAGTTCTTACAAGCAATTGTCGATATCTTCCAGCATCTTCATGTTCACCACCAGCAGTTCTAAGAACTTCTTTCTTTAAAAGTTGAACCATTTCCTCAACTGTACGATTAGTCACTAAATCCATTGCTAAAGCTAATGTTTTAGTTCTTACTTCTAATGCAGGTGAACCTATAATAAAAAATATTAATAAAACAATATTATTTAATTAATATTTCAAAAATATTAAAGAAAATTTACCTAAAACTCTAAGTACATCCATAACAAGATCTTGAAGAACTCTTTCATAGATAGGGCTATCTTTCATGGCAATTAGACGATCGAGTACAATAAGCTTCACATTGTTGTCACTTTCTTTAACAACTAATTCAATGTAACAAGAAGCTGCTGCTTTAATTGCTGTAGGTACATTAGAGAGAGTTATTAAAGTGCCAGCTGCTTCATAACGTACAGCTGCACTAGGTGAATTTAATAAACTGTAAATACATCTAATAAAGCGTGCCCTTTCGGTTGGATTTGCTAAACAAACCTAAAATTGATTTAATTTATTAAATTGTTCATTAATAATAGATTCTATCAATAATACATACCTTATAAATTAATTCCACAATAACTAATTGTAAAATATCTCCAAAACTAGGCACTTGGTCTAAACATGCAGCTAAATAAGCTAAGGCTTTACTCTGATCTGCATGTAATAACATCAAAAATGCATTTCTTCTACATGACATATCTTGTTCTCCTTCTAAATATTTTGCTATTAGATCTGGTGCATCAGGTATTAGAAATTCAAAATTTCTGTATATTGTAAATATTGCTAAAACTGCATTACGTCTGACATAAGAATGTCTATGTTCCAAACAAGCTGTTATTGATGGCATAAGAGGTTCTAAAAGCTCTGGTTCTTTCAATTTGCATAAAAATCTGAAATTGATCAATATTTCAAGATTTTCAATACATTATCTGTATTCTAGATATTATCTTTTTTTGTTATTAAAAATGCATATCAATACCTTAGAGTAGATCCTCTTACAAATTCATTAGGATGTTGCAAATCTTTTCTATAGGCATCACATACCAAAATCATTTCTTGAAGTAATTTTCCATCGGGAGAAGTTTTTGGAACAATCTCCCAAAATATAAGAAGAAGTTTTTTAATTGTATGATCTTGCAATGGTAAAACAAATCTAATAATTGTCATAAGTAAACCTGGTAAACGTTCACCGCTTAAAATCATATAAATAGTTTTCTTAAGTGCTTCAATTTTTGTATGAACATCGCCTTTTTCAAGATCTTGTTTCAGTTGCAACTCATTTAAAGGTTCTGTATCCGTTGGTATGTTAATTAAAGTATAACAAGGTTGTTCCACTAAAGTACTCATTTTGTTTTTAGTGTTCAGTCCACTGTGCTGTAAAGTATTTGAGTATTTAAATCATCATCATCATCGTTCTAATAGAAATTTTATTAGAGAAAATCATGATATACAAAAAATAAGGTTAATTTTTATATCAAAGTATATGCAGCTTTATTCAACGTATCAATAAATCTGAATTATGTTATACATACCTAAATTAGAAAAAAATCTTGTAAAAGACACCGTTGATAATATGTATTAAAGATAATTATCATTTATAAGCACTAGATTTTACAAGAACATTTCTAAGTAGAAGAGGAAACGGCATACGTGTCAACTTCTGATGCTACTGAAAAAAGAGATGGCGCTACTAATAGTAAATCTTTAATGCATTTGTATATCTACATAGTTCATCTAATGTTAATAGTAATGCGTATCAATATTGTACAATTATATTTGATCGATAGTATTACTAATTTGTTATTTGATGTAAATACTAAATTATACTTCATTTATATATGTATATATGTACGTATACAAGAGTGTGAAAATGTGCGGCAAAACTTTATGGGTAAGTATTACCAATCAAAACAAATAAAAACTATCATGGATTCAAAACATAATTTTGGAACTTTGTATAACGTGTATGTATATGTGTGTGTAAAAGGAAACTCTATTATATAAAGTAATAGAATGGCTACAATGTGCTAATATGATTATTTTGAAATGCTGTATGTATGTGTGAGTAGATATTATTAAATCTGTATTGTTATATAATATTATCTCATAATAAATGTAAATAAAAATATCTATAATGTAGAACCAGAAATTATTCTATATAAATTAGATGAATATGAAAATTATAGTTCATTAATAATTTGCAAAAAGAAAAAAAATTCGATAAAATTTATATAGGAAAATAAAAAAATCTTACAGATAACAATGCATGATTTTAATAAAATTACAATCAAAACATAAAATGATAATACAAAATAATAACGAAAGTGAAATAAAGTTTATATACGAACAACATACACAAAAAATTAATATTTAATAATTTATTTTTATATATAAAATATATTATTTTTCCTAAAAGGGTTAAATTTATCACTATTTATACAAGGTCCCATGGTGTAATGGTTAGCACTCTGGACTCTGAATCCAGCGATCCGAGTTCAAATCTCGGTGGGACCTAGCGGTTTCTTATTTTTTTTATTTAATTTTCATTTATAAGTCAGTATATTTTATTATAATCTTTATAATAAAAATATAAATGTACTTGTAAATGTTTTTGGCAATAATGCTTTATTATTATTATTATTTATTATTATCATTATCATTATCATCATCATCATCATCATCATCATCATCATCATCATCATCATTATTATTATTATTATTATTATTATTATTATTATTATTTAAGCTTTATTGTTTCATCATACAATCATAATCTAAAAAGTTTACTTCTTAACTAAATTAAATATTGACTTTACCACTATTTTTTTGCGTCATTTTTTTTTCTATCGCGTCATTATCAATGTCCATCTTCTAGACCTTACGCACTTCACGTAATTACTTTTTATCTTTTCAATTACAAGTCTATTAATTTAAATTGTAATGGAGACGCGATAGTATTGATTAAACGATTGTGTAACTTTAAAGGTGAATGATGCCATTCGATCCGGAAATTTTGTAGTAACTAAATAAAACATTAAATTATAAAATTTCACAATATATACCTATATATGTCAAGTAATTAATATATGCGTATATTATGTATTATAATTAAATAATCAGCAACAAACCTTTAACACTAAAATTTCAATTTCAAACTCAGCAAATCGTCTACCGATACAAGTGCGAGCTCCAAAACCAAATGGCATGTAAGAAAATGGATGAGCGTCTTTTGCCGATGGAAATTCTTTTTCTCCTCGTATCCATCTTTCCGGTATAAACTCATTCGGATTTTCGAATTCTCTAGGATCTATTGCCAATAACGAATGTCCTAATATAATATCACACTGAAAAAAGAACAGAAATAAATTTGTGTGTGTGTATGTAAGTACATTTATTAGTAATATATATATATATATATATATATATATATATATTACTAGTAAATGTATTTTGAATTTTTATAAATCTCTCTCTCTCTCTTTTTCTCTCTAAAATTCAATCATCAATTGTCTTACATTTTTTGGTATATTATATCCACCTATAACAACATCATTTCGTATTGTTCTAAGAGTACCTATGGCAATCGGTGATATTCTAAGAGATTCTTTAAGACATGCTTTTAAATATGGTATCTTTTTCATAGTTTCTACCGTAACTGGCAATTCTTTATCAGGTAATGCTAACTTGATTTCTTCGTGCAATTTTTCCTGAGCTCGTGGATTCATTGCTAAATGATATAGTAACATTCCGCATGTATTACTTGTCTGAAAAGTAGATTAGATTATTTTATATAAATATTTTATATGATTATATAATAAACAGATTTATTGTTATTCACCGTATCAACGCCAGCAGTTAACATATCTAGTGCCATTACACAAGCAGTTTGCTCATCAATAAACAAAAGTTTATCTAATACGCTTCGTTCACGCGTATTGGATGTCGTTTCATTACGTAGTTTTTCTTTCGCCTGATGAATATATTTAATTGCTATACTGCAAGAAAAAACGTATCGAATTAATTTAGATAACAAAAATATCTTATTTTATTTACTATTATATTTACATATGAATATAAATGAGATTACCCATTAAGAATATCTAGAACATTGAAAAACTTTTTTAAAGTACGCGTATTATATACTCTCCACAAGGACGGCATTAGTTCTAAACGAAACATAAGATCGAACATGTTATGTATGCTATCGATCATTTTCTGAGGTTCAGAATCTTCAGCTATATTAGATTTTAAACAGCCCAATCGATGATTTAATGCGATTGCACATATTGCTAAAATGAAAATATTAATATGTCAATAACTTTAAAATATTTCCGTACTATTTATTTTTTATACTAGTTTATAATAATATTTATAGATATAATAAAAAATTTACATTCTAGAGCCCATTTATTCATTTCGTTGTTAAACGAAGTAGGTAATTCTAATGTAATAGGATTTCTTAATTCTTCTCGTATTTTTTGTATAAATTCTATAGCAATTTCAGTCATTTGTCCAATATGTGGATTAATAACACGTGGCTGCATCATGTGTTGATTAACTTTTGTCCGAAAATCATACCAGTCTTTACCTTGACTAAATTAACATTAATTTTCAAATAAAGTATATTTTTTTATTTTCTTGATTAATATTTTATTCTCTTATAATAAATAAATTAATTTTATGCTGACCTCGTTGTTAAGCCATATTTTCCTTTATAAATCCAATCTCTACTTTTGCGATAATAATGCAACGATTCCATAGCAATTCTTTGCGGCCATGGACCTTCTGTACGATATACCTTTTCAATTAATGTTGAAGAAAATATAAAAACGGTTTTACGTTTATTTGGCAAACCATCCATCCTAACTATATCTCCATATTGATCACGAAGCATTTTTAATTGTGTTACAAACGTTTTATTTCCAAATTCGCCTATATTAAAAAGTATTGTTGTAGAATAATCAACAATTAAAAAGTTTTTTTTTTTTTTTTTTTTTTTTTTTTTTTTTTTTTTTTTTAATAATAATAAGATGTCTACATATTTAAATATGTCATACCGATAAAGGGTATAAATCTAAAAGTATTGCCTATCAACCATATTGGTTTTGGTCCAGGTATATCGTCATAAGAACGAACAGTTTCTATATTATCGTTTGTTTCGATCGAATATGGTATAGTTTTTATGCGACGTTTCAATAATCCATTAATGGCGGATGCTTTGTTGTAATCACAAAATTTTAATTTCATACGCATTGTGTGTATGTGAATCTATATATTAAGAAAATACAATTATTTCAAATGTGATAGATAAGATAAGCCAATGAGAGATATAAGTAGGAATATGAATATATACATATATACTGCACTGTATCAATACTAAAGTTTCTCAACCATATATACACATATATATATATATATATAAAAGGAAATTAGACGATTAGTTAGATTAGGTAGTAAGAGTAGTAAAACAGAAGAGGAAAGGAAAAGGAAAAGTACGGAAAGGAAAAAATTTTGTATTATACTTTGTATACAAATGTTATTCACATTTATGAATTTATGATGATAAATATTACATATGTTACATGATATATCAAAGGCAATATTTGTACTGAATTATTTAATATCATACCTGCATTAAAATAAATAAACGTTAGATGTATACCAAAAATTAATTTTTCACTTTGTAGAACGTACAAGAAAACGTAATGTCATTTAAACTTCAACTGTTTTCACTTCCGACGTTCGTGTACTGTATTATCTCTTGAAAGACCAATGAGATAGTGCACTTGAGAATGGAAATAAATAAATTCCTCGTACAGAATAAAGAACGACGTTTATGACTAAGATATATCTATCAAACGTTTCATTTAGTCATTGCTTAATGAACTTAAACAGTATACTTATAAGGACATAAACCGTTGTTTCGCTTATAAACTTTTTTACACGCCATTATAGATGTGTCCTTCACGGTCACCGTTAACTGATCATTTAAACCAGTGATTCTCAACCTTTAATGTTTCATGTATCTCCTGAACATGCGTATGTAACTAACATATAAATAGATAAAACTGTTTTATAAAATATAAAACATGTTTTATATATATATATATATATATATATACATACGCATTTATACGCGCCCACATATAGACACAAATATTAAATTTTGTATTTATAAACTATATATATCGATAAACATGTTATTTATGTAATAGAATTAAAAATGACATTACATTAAAGTGATTAATATGAAAATATAGTTAAGATGAATGATTTACTACATATGTATAAGAGTTTTTATATTTTTGTCGACATTAGTAAAAGTAACATAGCTTGGAACAGATGTTAAACATTTAAATAATTTTAATTTTCTTTCTCTTAAATTTAAAATGTCACCTGCTATCCTTGGCTAGGTGTAACGTCAACAATTATTCACCTTCAATTTCGATCTACCTCATTTTCAACCAACTATAAATCATCCACTCTCAATTTCGACCTAGATCGAAGACCGGTGTTTTGAAGCTATCGCAGAACTTCTTAAATAGTAAGTGAACTTTTAAAAAAAATTAATTCAATATAAATTTCGGAATATGTTAGTAATTATGAACATTTCGAAATTACATTTATTGGAGCATAGATTTTTATGCGAAAACTAATGGAATCTTTCTATATATAATTCGTATTATCTTTTTTTCTTTTACTCTTTTTTTGTTTCAGATTAGATGATCGAGGGACCGATCATCAAGAGATCGATCATTGTGGGATTTTTATACGAAATCTAATGGAATTTCTTTGCTTTATATTCAGCTTTATATTCAGCTTCAAATTCGCTTTATATTCAGAGAGGATATATCTTCTTTCTTCCGTACGCGAGTGATAGAAAAAACACTCACGCGCGTGGTGGTCGGCATATGAGTGGATGTTCGCGTGAGATTAACTCTTACCGAGGGTTGCATTTTGATCTTTGAAATATCAAAATATAGACACGACTAGTCGTGTCTCGAGATGTCTAAAGCTGATGGTGTCAGACGGTGGAGCTTTCTGTAAGCGAGATCTCACCCACCTCCTGTTGGCTAAGAAGCTTAAAGCTCCCGAAGCAGAAAGTTTCCACCTCGGAACGCGTAATTTAGAATAGAGTCACTGTTAACCCTTGGGTCTCCAAATGCAGCAACTTCCACACCGTGAGACCTGAATCGGTAGTATTTGCAATATCGAAATCTTATGAAATGCAAGTATTACCGAACAAATGGCTGCACAAATGAAATATTTCAAAACATTTCGAAAATCTTTTGAATTTAATTTCAACTAAATATCAAAGTATTTACATTTTACATTGTTAATCATACTTCAACATATAAATAGACTATATATAATAGAATTCTAAATTAATTTCTTATATAATGCAGGTACTATCGGGCGAATGACTGCATATATCAGTGCGTTTCCAAAATTTTTTCTTTCTGTTTTTAACTAAACATTAAGGTCTGTATAAGTCCTTGCAAAGAAAAATATCGAAAGAAAAATTTCTTCAAATATTTAATGAAAAAAATAATTAATTATCTAAAGTCGGTATAACAAATTTCTTTATTATCTATTTAGCGATCCTGTAGAATGATTATACGATATACACTCATGTATAATGTTGCATCAATTTAAGGTTATTTAAAATTCCGAGCATATATGTTTATGTTTCAATATTAAATTAATAAAAATAAATATCTCTATTAATTACCAAATATAATAATTTTCAATTTTTTCGAATAAAATAATTTATTCTACAAAATGTGCAATAATATAAAAGTAACGTTCTTTTTCTTTTATTTTAGACAAAAAAGTAAAGTTTGAACATTTTCTCTATCGTTATCGATTAATCCTATGCACAATTAAATCTATTACGAATAAAACTTATTTATTTATTTTTTAATTTAATTTCCTTGTTATATGATACTTGTGATTGGCTCTTACTTTTCTTGCCTTGTGTTTTCACCATTATCATTGCACTACCAATAGAAGGATATTTAACATTACATTCTTATTGGTGTTTAGGTATCTATATACAAATTTAACGTATCAAAAACATGGCGGAAGCCTTTAGGTTTATAACGTGTCGACATGTGTAAAGCTTACTTTATTCAATCTTTCTTTCGAGTTGAGTAGTATATTAAACTATGCGTAGTAGCAAACTAAATAAGAAAAGTAATATTGTTATTGTGTTTGTGCTTTAATATGTGCAGTTTTTTTGTCATTATAGGATAAGCTGTACACATCATAAATTTATGAAGATAGGAGGTTGTATGGGAATATTAAAAACTTAAGTACGTTTTTTTTATAAACGATGTTCAATACATAGACAAATTTATACACAGTTCGTTCATGTTTATGTTATCCTTGAAATAATTATTTCATCAAATAAAATAATAAATCGATATTGTTTTCACGCATGCATTCGCAAGGTTTAATTTCTATCACATTGTTATCCCATATGAAAAAGATTTTATATTTTTGTCTATTAATTTCATAAATATATATGTGTGTATATGTGTATATGTATATGTGTGTATATATGTATATATATATGTATATGTATATACATACATAATGTTTATGAGGATATAGAAATCATGAAAATAAAAAAAGTAATATTCTATTAAATTGCTTTAATATTGAAAATGTATTAACCAATATTTATAAGACATTTTAATATGGAATTTACAATAGTTTTTGTTTTTATAATTTTACAAGGATAAAATATTTCAACAAAATTTATGTTTTTATTATGACGCATGTATTAATGATTATAACTGAAAAATTATATAAGAATTAAAAAAATAATTGGTAAAGAAATGAAATAGAGAAGAGATTTAATATTTCTGAAATTGCTTTGTCATTTTACTTAACAACTTTATATTGCTTATTTCATCAATCTTGGGTCAAAAGTGCAGGAAAATATAAAAAATGAACTAAGTATCTCTAGATTTATTTAAAAGTAAGAGATTATGCAGAATTAGTGTCCTTGGCTCAAATCTAAATACATATACTTTTACATAAAGAGTTTATATTATGGTTTCAGATTTTAACTGGAGTATGCACTTTTTTTTACGAAGTATATATAACATTTTTCTGTTTATGAATGCTAAAGAATGCCACCAAAACAGAGGAAAATAGCTATTATGGGATATAGATCAGTAGGTAAGAGGAAGAAAGAGAATATTCTTTAAAAAAAAAAATCAATTATGTACAATTGATTTATATTAATGTACAATGTAATTATACATAAATATATAGATCATTTTGATAATTTCTACTATATTATTTTAAATCTTATTTTTTAATATTTACTAAATTAATACAACTTCACAATAACATGATCAATTGATCTTACAGGAAAGTCATCATTAAGCATACAATTTGTCGAGGGACAATTTGTGGACTCATATGACCCTACGATAGAAAATAGTAAGAAGTATCTGTATTATGCTTTGTCTTATTTTTAATTTGCCTTATATATTGTTTGTGTTGCATGCATGTGTCGTGTGTTTTTTTTTATATATTTTATTTCTACACTTTATCTCTATACTAGATATCCAAAGTGACATTATTAAATTTTGATGTTCTTATCTTGTTTATATGAGGTATATTCTTGTTTAACGTAGTATATATTTTGCTTATATAAAAAATTAGATATTTGTATGTTACAGCATTTACCAAAAGTACACGAGTAAATAGCCAAGATTATGAGGTTAAACTAGTGGATACTGCAGGTCAAGATGAATATAGCATATTTCCAACTCAATATTCGATGGATATCCATGGTTATGTTTTGGTGTATAGTATAACTAGTGCAAAAAGTTTTGAAGTTGTAAAAATTATTTATGAAAAGCTACTTGATATTACAGGAAAAGTCCAGTATGTTGATGTTTTTATATATTAAGTAATGATAACAATGGTTTGCTATTAATAATAATAATAATAATAATAACAACAACAACATAATAATTTTAGTGTTCCAATTGTACTGGTTGGCAATAAAACTGATTTGTATGTAGACAGAATGATAACAACTGCACAAGGTAAACAGTTAGCAGATGCTTGGCATGCAGCATTCTTAGAAACCAGTGCAAAACAAAATGAGGTATTTAATGTATTTTACTTAATGTAATAATTATTTAAGCATTCTTTAATATAAATTATAAGTATCTTATAATTTATTTACTATTTTTTAGTCTGTTGCTGATATTTTTCACACATTATTGATTGAAATTGAAAAGGCTGATGGAAATGTACAAGAAAAATCAAGTTGTGTTATTTCTTGAGCCAGGTAGCTAGCTAGATTTATCGCTGTAGTATAACATTAACGTATTAAACTTATTAAAATGCATTTTCATAGACTTGTTAATCATAAATTAAAATATCAAGTATATGATGATGCATTTAACATGATCATCATTTCTTATGTGCTGTATGAATAGAACACACTAAGAAATTATCTATTTTTAAAATGACATGTTACACATACATCAGAATATGTACAAAGAAATTAATTTGATCGATCATAGTTTATCATTTAGTTCTAATTCTTGATGATCAGATCTTCAGTTTCAAATAATAAGTAATTAATAATCATGCAAAGTAATATGTTCAGCTGTATTTTACTTTTTATGTATTAGTATAATCTCTTACAATAACTATAATGCACATGTTATTAAAAAAAAAAAAGAAAAGAAAAGAAAAGAAAAAAATATGAATAAATGAAATATTTATTTAATAGACATTCATAAAGAAACGAAATGTTCTGACCAAATTCTCTATAAATGTTCTTTTTTAAAAAAAAGTAATGATTTTTTTCTTCGTTTTACACAGTAATGTATTAATAAATTTTCAAATAATTTTACTTTGGCCATAAAAGAATTTATTAAAATTGGACTAGCAAAATAGTCAAAATTTTATCAGTCAATTTTAATTATTGACTTATTTACCAAATTAATTGTAATTATGGGTATATGTAATAACATATGTCCATAATTTGTAATTATGTACATTTATTGGCCGTAAGTGTTCCTACAATATAAGATTCTTGCTAGAATGGAGTATTGTATACATGATTGCAATTTTCTTTTCAAAATTTATACTAGACATAAATTATTCTTAGTTCTACATACTTGATTTCATATTGAAGTGCTATATCGATATCAGTGCTTTATTAAGTTGGATTGTAAATTATATTGTCAAATATATTTGTGATTTTTATAGAATCCTCCTCCATAATATAGGTAAATAGCTATATTACATAGTAATTCAATACATATTAATTGCGCAGCACTATTAATGGATTTAATATATGTGTACTATACATGCTAATTTCATGATATATCAAAAATAAACATTCTTAAATAGTTTTATAGCATGATTGTATCACTAATACCTTTCTTGCTCTAAAAGCATATGGATTGTATTAAATTTATTAAAGTTACAATATTATTCAATTTTCTTTACTTTCATATACTTTTATATAATATAAAAAATTTTATAATCTTAATCTCTCACACCTATATCCAAATTATTTCACATGTAGTAATATATGTTAATAGAAAGAAGAATTAAAAAAACTAATTTCAGATTTTTGAACTATTATTTAATCGATTCAGTAATAAATTTTGATTTGTTAATTTGTCTCTTAATCGTGATAATATCTCAATATTTTATCTATCTTAATTTCATAAATTCTATTTTTTTTTTTTTTTATTTAATTATACATAAAAAAGAATAATAGATATAATAAAAAAAAAAAAAATGAAAAGGTTGTATTTAATAAAAAAATATGAATATAATCACATACATACATACGTATATGTCGATGTTTTTTCTTTAAAATACGCATCACTTGTAGGTTTGAATAGACCTACATGAATTAAGACAGTACATTTATAAATGAACATCACAATGTCAAATATGCAATAAATAAATTAAAAAACAAATATTACAGGAATTAACATATTTATATCTACTCGTGTAACTTCATAAACATAAAAAAAAAACAGAAAGCTAGCTTGCGTCAATACATGCTGTGTGGCGTGTAGTAGTTGGATAAGGGGATATTAAAAAGGAATCTCCAAAATAATATTCCAACATTATTTAATCAAGTTTCTTACAAATATAAACCCATGAAAAAAGTAAATATCAATGAGAATATTAATTATTAATAATTGAATAAACTTTATATTGTCGTGAGGTTTTAATTGTTCAGTGTAATATGAGTACTAACGTGTATTATTTTATAAGCAACAAATCAGGTCTTTGTTAAGAGAAACCAATTCTCTATCGCAAAAGTGCAAGTCATCGCTATTTTTATAACATTAGGATCGATATATTTTTGTATGTAACGGTTCTTAAAATAGTTGTCTGTAGAACTAATCCATGTATTTCTTGTGCGTTGATTCTTATAAACAGAAACAAACATACGAGCTTTGAGGTTACGGCTCTACGTTGTTAGAAACTGGAGTGATATTTTTACTACGTAATTGAAAAAATAGATTTTATGAGTTCAAATAGATTAACGAAAATGGGTGCTGTTGAGACTGCACAAGAAGATACAGAAGTTTCAACATCATTGATTAAAAGAGTTTATTACGCTGCACGAGATGGAATGGCAATTGTATTGTATGGTCTTCTTAGTGATAAACCACCCGGACATATTGATTATCTTATTAATCAGGTAAATATATGCATATATTTTATCGATATAATGCCTATAAATGTTTATAAAATATATTATAAAAATTCTGATACTTATTCTATATTTTTACTTATGAAACAATAAAATTATTAATAAAATATGTTCTATATATTCTGATCATATATATATAATATTAACTTTTATGAATATCTTAATGCTATATTTACAGAAAGTTTTGGAAGATGGACAAAGATGTACATCTTTAATAATTGCAGCAAGATATGGACATGACAGGGTTGTAAAGATGTTGATTGATAAATTTAAACCTGATCTGGAACAAGAAGGAATTGTCAAATTTGATGGATATGTTATTGATGGAGCTACTGCCCTTTGGTGTGCAGCAGGTAAGATATTGTGTATCATACTTTAATTAATTGTTATTTATATTATTGTAGGTTTCAATGATTGTAGCAAGTTTGTAAATATATTATAATTTATATTTTAGAACTAATCATTCAATATATAACAAAAAATTTAATAATTCTTTTCAATTATCAACTAAATATTTCAATGCAAGAATATAAAGAAAAATATGTTATTATTGTATTAACTGTTGTGAATTGTTTAAATAACTTGAAAAAATTATTTGAGTAAAATTTAACAAGTACATAGCAGCCCTGATTTTTCCATTTCTTACTGAAACATTGTACAGTATACTATATATATTTTATAGTTATAAATACAATAATATAAATTAATGCCACATATACATGATTTTGCATAATATTGTGATTATATTTTTCATAGATATTTTTAAGTATTTTATTTAAAATTATTAATATTACAATATATGTATGTATGTATAGTTTTCTTTTACATATTGATAAACAGAAACAAATTAATATGACAAATCGTGGCATTTTTTATAAATGTTTTATTTATTGTCCTTTTTTTATGTTCATTCAGTGTAGCTTACTGTACAGTTTCAGGATAAAAATGGAGAAAACATGGCAAACGATACTTCCTCAAAACACTCAAATGGCTTTTTGTAAGTAATAAATTGAAACTGCTGGCTAAAAGGTTCTATTGATGAAGTAGTGTTATTATATTAAAGAAGGTATGGTAATAATTTAATCCTGATTAATGTATTTGAGCATAACTACACCTTTTTTTCTATCGAATAATATCTCTTATTAATAAAAAATCTTAACACAGATATTAACACATTCTAATATATTAACTAAAATTAATTATTAAATATTTCATTTTTTAGGGGCAGGTCATTTAAATGTTGTAAAAACTCTTGTTAAAGCTGGAGCAGATGTAAATCATCCAACCAAAACTAATTCTACTCCTCTTCGAGCTGCATGCTTCGATGGACGGTTGGATATTGTTAAATATTTAATAGACCATGGTGCAAACATACATATATCTAATAAATTCAATAATACCTGTTTGATGATTGCAGCATATAAAGGACATTTAGATGTTGTTAGTATATTTCAAAGAATCATCTAAACTGTTTTAATAATTAATGAATATTAATACATTATATATTACTCATTTATGCTGTAGGTGAATTTTCTCTTGAAAAATAATGCAGATCCTAATGAAAAAGCTCTTTGTGGTGGAACAGCATTATATTTTGCAGCAGAGTGTGGTCATACACAAATAGTTTCTGAATTATTAAGTTATGGTACAAAAATAACAAAAAATGTGAGTGGTATGACTCCTTTGATAGCAGCTGCTGAACGAACGCGTACACCCGTAGTAGAATGTTTGGCAGCTCGTACAGAGGTAACAAAACGGGAAGTAATTGATGCTTATGAATTACTTGGAGCATCTTATGCAAATGATAAAGATTGGTACAACTTAACATTGGCATATATGTACTTGCACAAAGCAATGAAATTAAGGTATGAAATATAACTTCTTAATCTAACGGTTTAGTTTATTTTTTATTTTAAATTTAATTTATTATATATTTGTATAATTATAGATATAGTGATCCTAATGATATTGTGTATAAAGAATTAGGTGAAACAGTGAAAGCATATGAAAACTGGAAGGAATGTGATACATTAGAAAAATTAGAAAGTATTAAAAACAATCCCAATGCACTTCATATGGAGTCTCTTGCTATTCGGGAAAGAATACTAGGTAGTATATATATATATATGATAAATATATGATTAATACTAGGTAACATATATGTAATATGATAAATAAATATTTTTTAGGATGCAACAATCCAGAATTACCACATCCTATAATATTTAGAGGTGCTGTTTTTGCAGATAATGCAAGGTTTGACAGATGTATTGATTTATGGCTTCATGCCTTAAAATTAAGACAGTTAAATAATATATCTGCAGTGAAAGATCTTCTTCGATTTGCACAGGTGAATTAATTTACAAAGATACTTGAAAATAATCTGCATAACATAAGAAATGTAAATCTATGAATTATTTATAGGTTTTCTCTCAAATGATTCATGTTGGAGTAGATCTTGATTTTTCTCAAGTTATAAACGTATTAGAAGCATGTGTTACAGAATTGGGACGTAATAAAAGTAAAATGCAAAATCCGGATCCCATGGATGGTATTGACCAATATATTGTAGGTATAACAAAAGTAATTTATTTTTTTTCACTATGTCAATTTAAAGTACTTATGTACATCTGAAGTTATCCATTTAGGAAGAGATAGAATCAAATATTACAACAACTTTATATATTTTAACAATTTTAACAAAGTTGATGACATTAAACGAAAAAAATTACAACGAAGCAGATGTTTCTAAAGCCCACTATTTGGTACACAAGTTATGTGCATTACAAGTTAAAATGAGGGATGGTCAAACACTTCTACATCTTGCTGTTAATTCTGAAACCCCAGTTGATGATTTTCATACTAATGATGTATGCAAGTAAGTTTTTTTTATGTATTAATATATATAAAATTACACAGATTAATTAATTATTTAGTAATTCAAACATAACATTTTATAGATTTCCCTGTGCAGCTACTGCAAAGTTATTAGTACGTTGTGGTGCTGATGTTAATGCAATGGATGATGAAAGAAATACCCCACTTCATGTTATTGTTTGTTATAAAAAAGCAACTAGGTATGATTATATATCCATTTGAAAGAAAAAGAATTCATTTTTTTATCGTACAATTGTCTTAAAAATTGACTAATTAATTTATATTGTTATAGTGATTTTATGACACTTTATTCGATAATTATGGAATTAATAGAGGCAGGTGCTCATATAGATACTGTAAATAGTAATGGGAAGACTCCATATGAATCCGTAGCAACGGGTATGTTATTATCAAAGTAACATTACATAAACAATAATTTTAATGACTAATGATGTTTATACACACACAGACACACACACGCATACATACATATACATATGTGACTAGAGAATATTTATAATTTTTCTCCAGGTGTGGCTGAAATAGTACTACGTACTCATACAAAATTGTCTCTAAAATGTATGGCGGCAAAAGCTGTAAAAACATATAATTTATCTTATTGTGGTAATGTACCACGTTCCCTGGAAAGTTTTATAGAATTACATGGACCTGGCCTTAATCAAGGCTGATTTATTTTTTGATCTCTCTGATTTATCGTGTGAACAATTGTATAAAATAATGCAAAATATTCCAACTAAACATTTGAAGTTAGTGTTATTAATGAATCCATAATTATATCATGGCAATCTCCTGTATATCCGTTTTCATATTTTGACTCTTCCTCTTCTACTCTTTTATTTTACCAGTTACTTTTAATGTTACAGTAAAGTAAAGTGATGAATAATAGATAATTTACTAGTATAACTTACACACACATGCATCCAACTATTACCCAGTAATTGTAAAGTTATATACACATATAAAAAACGAGGATAATATTTATAGATAAGCATTTTTATTTTATATGAAATTATATAGTACGTGCAATTTTCACGACTTGTACAGCGTTTTGTGATGATATGAAGTTCAATGAACGTAAAAAAAAATTAATGATAATGCTAATAATAATATTAACATTCGTATGATAATGCTTAATTAATGTTGATCAAATTGTACAAATCTAAGTTTGTTACCTGATTATAAGTAATCAAATAAAACATATGTATATTTATAAATAGAGATTCATTATTTTTTCTAAGAAAAATAGCATATATGTGAATTAATGACATCAATCTTAAATAGATAAATACATATTTAACCTTTATTTTCTCAAAATGATATAATTTATTATATCTATTATATATATTATATTATTATATATTGACGTACATATAAGCAACTACGTATATAAACAAGCAAAATTGGAATTTTGTAATGTTAGTATAATATTCGTGAGAAATTTAATTCATGGAAACTGACCTTGCATTCAATGGAGAGTTGGTATAAGCAATCGTATCCTTATTTCTATTTTTATTTGTATTAAATACTGTAGCACCATGATGTTTTATAATGAAATATTATTTATAAATTCAATGAATTCGTAAAAAGTTTATATTATATTCTGTTATTGTATTTTAGTAAAAATGCATCAGTTGTCCAATCAATGTATCCGTATACCATGGTTGTTCTATAACATTACTATTTTTATCAATTGAAGCTTACGTTTTATCATTATAGGTTATTTAATTATACATTTAGTACATTATTTTAACAAAGATATATACATTTGACAAAAATAGTAAGAAATAATGGCAACTGCCAAACAGAACTTCAAAAAATTGAAATGGGCATTAGATTTTTCTCACAAGTATGTAACCTACTTTTGCAATTCATATTTTCGTTATAAATAATGATACAAAGTACATAAAAATGTAAATATTACTATTTTTATATAAGTTTAGTCTCATATTTCTTTCATTTTTTTTTTATAATAATTATCAACTATATGATAATACAAATAGTAATGATCTTTATAATTTAAATTTGAAATTATAATTTCCAAAAGTAATGAATTTATTTTATATTATAATTAGATATTTTACTATATATTTTAATTTTTCATTAATAATAAATATCAAATAATAGAATATTTTGATATTTTTTTATAGGAATAAACAAGAGAAAAATACAGACATACCTTCTCCTCCAGGTTATACTCCTACAGTAGCATTATTTCAGAGTGTGGAATATCTTAGAGAAACAGATTCAAACCATTTAATAATTAAAAAATCTTGGGATTTAGCCTTAGGACCTCTTAAGCAAGTTCCAATGAATTTATTTATAATGTATATGGCTGGTAATTCTATTTCTATATTTCCTATTATGATGGTTGGTATGTTAATTCTTAGACCCGTCAAAGCATTGTTCACGCTTCAACAAAGTAAGTAATAAGTAATATGAAATTATATAATTATTTTATAAAGATATTGTCATATATATATTTTTAGCATTTAAGGTAATAGAAGGAACACATGCATTTGGCCAAAAATTTGTATACTTTTTTGGACAGTTAACAAACATTGCTTTAGCATTATACAAATGTCAGTCAATGGGTTTATTACCAACACATGCATCAGATTGGCTGGCATTTGTAGAACCACAAGCAAGAGTAGAGTATTCTGGTGGAGGATTTATATATATTTAATATTGTATCTATTTATTAATTAATAAATACAAAATTGTAATTGTAAAATGTTTATTTAAATAAATAATGTATTAGTCTAAATAAATAATTTATTAAAACATGAAGTAAAAGAAATATAAAAGAGTAAGTTTATGTGTACAAATATTTCTACATTATTACAAGTTAAGAATGTTACATATTGTTATATTTATCACATATAATATATTAATGTAAAGTTTACTTCCTTCTATAATCTTCAGCAAATTCTTTTAATTTTACTAGTATCTGACTTGGATCATCTATTTTTGGAATCTACAATATGTTGGATAAAATATTTTTTAATAATTTTAATGTATAACTCATTATGTCAATGTATTGATCATTACTTTTTAGATAATTATACTATTTGTTATTATCATACCTCATAATTCTGACTTAGATATAAACCAGTATAGACTCCAAGACCGAAACTTATCTAAAAATAACAAATATTTATAACAATGGTAATAATATATTTAAGCAATATCATAGTTATATATAACGTACTAAAGCTTTCAACATTTTGTGAGTGAATATTATTCTATATAAGAAACACTTGATCTTCTAAAATCTCTTGATATTTCTTCTACACTGTAGTATCACAAATAATGATATCAAATGATAATATTCAAATTATTACGATTTCTTTTTTAAATATAGCAATATTAATAAGAAAATAGTTTAAAGAAATGTTTTTCTTTATCATTAACGAAAAAAAAATCTACAATTATTGTGCTCTTGGAAGTTCACTGTTACAAACATAAGTATTAATAGATGGCACTAGTAAAGATCTAATTTCAAGCTTGTGTGATACAAACTAAAAAACAAAGAACAAAAAGATAACCTCTATTTAAAAACGATTATATTTTAAATGAAATTAAGGAAAAATATGTATATTTTTAAAGAGTATATGTATCCGACTCCATTTTTCTATTCTTTTACTACCAGACTCACCTAATCTACATATTGCAACGGGATTGGTAGATACCTGATGCGTCCAGGAAATTGAAAATCTCGTAGAGCCAATCCTAAGACAGTATGACCAGATAATAATTTTAGTGCAAATTGATTGGTTGATTCATATAATTCTTATATATAAAACAAAAGTAGAAAGTAGAAAAAATCAGAAGTATAATCAATATTTGTTATTAATACTACTTTTGAACTTTATGGAGAATAGAAATACAATCTATGAGATAAACAAATTATCATGCAAAAACTTTTATTTGTATTTATATTTTGTATCTATATGTTAAGTGTATGTGTGTATATAATCCCTTTACATTTTAAGATACAAGTGCCTCATATTCTTTCTCAGAGTATTATAGTTCGAGGAAAGAATTTATTGGAATAGATGAAGCGAATTTTATTTAAAATTTTTTTTCAAAATTATATTAATTTGTGCTTTAAAGAATAATATACTTTACCAAATGAGTAAAAATATTCAAATTTTTAATCTACAAATTTTTATTGTTACAAGTATTTAACAAAAAAAAATATTTTGATAATTATTAATCAAATAGAAATAATGGGGAAATATTTATTTAATAATTCACTATAACTTTTAAGGTAGAAAATTTATTTACCATTTTATTTTGAAATTCTTTTTATATATTCATTTGTTTTATATATTCATTGTTATATAATCTTGACTCACGCTGTAAAAAGAGAAGTTGCATGTGTGATGACAAGCTAGTTAGTGAAATAAAAAAATACCTAAGTTCATTAATAAAACTTCCAACGGTTCTTGAGTTTTATATGGAATATTACTTTTTAATTATAAATAAAAATTAATAGATTACGTATGTGTATCTAAAGTGCCCGCTCTTTTCGATGCAACCAATCAATACTTTTTCGAATTTACGTATGCTAATATCGAAACCGAAGCTTTATCGTCAGGTTAACTACAGGTAATTACATTATATTTTTTAATATAGAGTATCTTTCAATATACCAATCGACTTCCATACAAATGATTTTCAATTGACATTGTTAACGAGTCGTGACATCATCGAGAATAAAAGATATTCGTATAAAAAAATCGTATGTGCGAATATGAACATTTTCCTTGCAACTTTTTTTTCATATTTTTGAACTTTATTTCCGTAGGTATCAAACAGTAGTAATTAATTTTCATAGTTTGGATTAAAAAAGTATCCGTTTAGACAGTTTGTAAGTTTGTATATCATATTTTTAATGTTTCCAGATTTTCGTATAATAGATCGAAAAATTATAAACTTCGTGGGATCCATTGCACAAATGGTGTACCGCGCATGCGCATGCTCTACTAAGTCTCATTGCTACTGATGACTGTATCATTTTAAATTAGTAATACTGATCGCAAAGAAGTTTCGTACTGTTAATTACAGCTAATTAATATATTTTTTCTAACACCCTTATTTTATATGTCGTCGTATTCGATCGCCGAAAAAGCGATTTTCTCGTGCAAATGTTGGCAAGTGGCGGCATCGTCTAATTTAAAAGATTCGCAAAATTAAAATCGGCGTCTTGGAACGCTTTTTTCTATTTCGAATTCTCTGCTTATATTTTAACGATATCGATAATTTTCTCATCTATTAACGATTAATAATTTTTCATTAATTGATCGCGTCCGATTGTGTTTCGATTTAAATACATATACATAGACAATCATACATATATACAGATAAATACATATATATACATACCATAGATATCTCTCTTATGGAACATACACATTTGACACGTCCTGAGCACCATATATGCATATATGCACCATATACGCACGTAATTAATTTTCTGCTTTACTAATATCGATATAATATTTTTTAGCTTTTCAAGAAGTCTACGAATTGGGAAAATTCTACGTAATACGCGAGGAATAATATTAACGTGACCGCTCTACACGCACTGTTCCACACGACTGCTCGATACATGTGTCTATAGTTTAAAAGTTCCCCCCTCCTCTCCAATTGAAAACATATTCCTTACGAATTTCTTCCCTTCTACAAGCAGCCATAGCAAAACAAAAAGTAGTCGACTGTGATAAAATTTTATTATTGGTATGTTTACGTATATGTATGTGTATGTGCATGTCTGTACTTTTCGGAGAATTTTGGTAAACAAAACACATCTGTGTGTATATACGACGTACTCGGATTCGGAGAATTTGAAAAGTATTTGGAAAAAGTATATGTAAATAATTAAAGGACGATCGGAGAGTTCGGCCTTGGCATAACATTCTCAGATCGTCCTTACTAAGGCATTACGTAGTTCTCCTTCCTATAAGCAGTCTTCTAGACGTGTTCAGACCTGCTCCTGTGCTTCGTTAATTCCGATTCACATTTACTAGCTTCTCATTTTCGTTATATATCTTTTATAAACTTGATTTAATCATTTATAGTTTATTAATCTCATTTTATATATTTCATATTAGATTTATACTACACTTTGAGCTAATTCGAGAGAAGAGGATTCCGTAGTGATAAATTATAATGATGTGAATTTACGAGTGTGAATTTAAAAATTCTTCCTCTTCATCTTTATCGACGGATGTAAAACTTCGCCTGGATACAATCACATGTAAGTACATTTTTTTTTTATTTTAATCATTATGTTTCGTTCATTGATCAAATCGTATTTTTAATCATTTCTATTCATTGAATGTATTCTTTTGATACGAGACATATAATTAATCTCTTTATTTTACAAGAAATTTCGAAACGTTAATTATTATTTATTGCGAATATTGTTTCAATAAATCTATAATACGATCGTTCAATAACTTTTTTACATTTTATTGTGGTTATGAAATCTATGGGGTACAACTTCAAAGATCGGAATATTTGGTAGCCTTTTGTACAATTCGAGCAAATGCGTATATCATTTTTTACGTATATTAAGACGAGGGGTACTTTGTTAAGTCGTATTCAAGTGGTATTTTTTATTTATATCGTTTCATATTATTTTCATGTCCATAGTTATAATCTTGAAAATTCTCTAGAAAATATAATAATGAAATATCTATACACGTAATCACTTTAATTAAAAGTAATAATGACGCATTATAGTCGAATGAATATATATCATTCTATTAATATATAGATATCGACGTTGATTAAGAAATAATTTTATCTGCCATTATATTTTGGATGTAATGATACGTAATTTTAAAAGACCCGATAGTTAATAGTTTAAAAATTTGTATATTTCTGCCTATGTGTCTATGTGCGTACATACACAAAAGAAAACAAATCGATTATGAGTTTCTTAATTATTATTGGACATTCGAATTATATTCGACTTACAGGTTTAGTTTCGAAAGAATCTAATCTAAAACACGAGTTAAATAATGCAACATATAAAGGTTGCAAAAATTAAAATTAGGTTTACACAGTACACACGTGCGTACGCAATAAAAGATCATCAAATTAATTACAGTGCACAATATATTATAACTGCTACAATTATCTTTAGTATGTAATCATAAATTAATTTACAATCAGCATAATATGTTGATATATATTTTTATGTTATTTATTTATAAGTTAAATATATTATAATATTAGCAATGAAAAATATGATATCAACACAAAACAAGAAATATTAATTTGTTGAATGAATTGAAAATGATATATCGTTTTCGTTGATTATATTCATGTAATGCAAATCGTTAAAACTCTTTCATTAAATTTAACAGACGATCGTATAATAATGTTTTCACGTCATTCGCCACAACAAAATCAAAATGAGAAAAACACTCGTACGGTACAGCTTCGCAAGTGACAAGATTAGGTAATTTTTTGCTCAGTTCAGTTGCATCCTACGTAAAAATTAGATAGGTAAATAAATATATTTTTAGATAATTTATCTAATTATTTTGAAGAAGTATAACCAAATTTAACTTACATCCTCATTCGTTAATACGTCATTAATTCCATAAAATAATGCTAGTGGTGCAACAATTTTCTTTACGTCATAAATCGGAGGTTTTGCTTTTTCATAGTGAATAAGATTACCTTCGTACCCATAATCATAAGCTTCGAAATTACCTTATAATACATACGATAAGATATATATATATATATATACATATATATTTCATTCACCGTAAAATTCAAAAAAGGTATCATAATAGTAATAATAACAATTATTATAGAAAGAAAAATAAAAAATGCACCTGTTAGATAATTTTGATAATAGTGAAATAGACTTTGAGTCGATACGCCAGCAGGTACATAACTCATAAGGTATGGTAATAGTGACTGTAAATGAGATATTTCATGTATATTATGTTATCGTGAAATGTACATGTAAACTTAATATCTATAATATCTATATTATTGTTATATAATATATGTATGTGTATGTAGGTATATTATTAACTTACGGCATTTGTTTGTGCAGTATCACGTCCTGAAACTAGATAAAATATCGATGCACATATTGATTGAAAAATCGATTTGTCGTTACAGAGTTTGGTTCCTAATAATTTTATCATTTTTGATTGTGGTAAGATGTCATAAATCCCTTCTTTTTCTAATATTCTCTGAAAAAGTTTTTTTATTCATATAAACAATAACATATACATATCTATAGATATATATAAATAATTTTTATATATTCAAAAAATATATAATACACATAATTAATATTTACCTTTAGTTTTGGAACGTCTTTCATGATACGTTGCAAAATTGGTGGAAATTTGTGTTTAAAGTAAGAAACTGGTGCTAAGCTTATAACTAA
The DNA here is from genome assembly GCF_014466175.1 of Vespula pensylvanica. Taxonomy (NCBI): domain Eukaryota; kingdom Metazoa; phylum Arthropoda; class Insecta; order Hymenoptera; family Vespidae; genus Vespula; species Vespula pensylvanica. The sequence goes on from NC_057694.1 coordinate 2,976,323, forward strand.
TCTCATTTTATCATTGTAACTCGGTTTCATGGACAACATAACGTAGGAAACCGATGTACCCATAGAATGTCCTATATAAAATAATTTTTTCGATCCTGTATAATTAAGAACATAGTCGATGTACTGAGGAGTATCATGTAAGCCAATATCGTGGTAGCTGTTGAACAAAAATCATTACATAAATGTATATAAATATATCATTAAAAAAATAAAAATAAAATTAAAAATAAATAATTACATATATGTATATAAATATATACTGAATATACGAAAAGTAAAATATAATAAAAAAAAATTCTATTACGTAGAAAGAATTATTATTGTTAGATTGATTAATGAAATTACGTAAACTCGTTAAAAAGGTTGTCGATAATTTTTAATCTTTATATAGAAGATGATCTTCGGTAGAAGTATACTAAACATTTTATTTCTTCGAAATGACGAGACAGATATTTCAAATAGTTAAAACGGCCTTTTTAAGATTTACAAAATTTTTATTTACACAATATTGACTAATGCTTATATTTGTTTTTACCTGAATTCCCAAAATTTTGGGTTGTCTGTCGTCAAATTGACATGAGATCTGCAATAAGTATTTCCTCGGAAATTTCCAAGCCAAACGTCATATCCATTATCAGCAAGTAAAATAGCTAAACGTATGTAAGTATGAATAATTAATTAATTATTATTACTTATAAAATTTTATTATAATATTATAATATTTATCTATATTATTATTTATATTATAATATATTACAATTATATTACAATATTTATTATATTTATTATTTAACACATTATTAAGATAAAATATGTACGTATTTAAGATCTAATCTAATCACTTACGGAGATCTTTCTTAGGCTCAAGTAGTACCCATGAATCGGATGACGCTGTCATACCGTGTTGCATAAATACTACTCTCTTCTTTTCATTTTTATCTGATAAAGGACTATTAGGTATTCTATGGATTGTCAAAATGTAACCATCGTCTGTAATAACATTGTGCTCTTCGGCTGGGTATCCGTAACGTTGAACTAATCCAATCTGAAATCAGATATAATTTTATATGTATTTGTTTTAAGAGTTATGAAGAAATACGTAAATAATAATTTAGTGCAAAAAATGATTATAGATGTCTGTGTATGATCATTTAATAAAAAATAAAGTAGTAAAGTATATTATTGAATTAATACATAAATATAAGTACTATTAAGCAAACAGTTTATTACAATAAAATAATGCATTTACATTTATGAATCAAGTCAATATAACGTTGCGTTAAAATATTTCAATAATTTTATTTAACAAAAAACTAAATTATATATATATTTTTTATCTTATTTTATTATAAAATATAATTGAGATAAAATATATTTGATAAAAAAGAACAAAAATAATACTAAACTCACGAAATCTAAGACAGTATCATCGCCATTAAGTTCTGATTCGCTTCTTACTTTCTTCAATTCATTTCCATTCGAAGAAAGAATATATTTTAGCAAAGAAAAAGATGAAGTTCTTCCCAAGTAACGATCGAATAATAATAGCATCGTTAAAAGAATCAATTTCATTGTTCGATTTGTTATATATAAAAAGTATAGATACATATCAATCTCCGCTATATCTTCCGAGAACAAAGTTGCATCTTCTATTTAAAATATGCACGATCGATTCTGCTTTATATATCTCCCGTTGGTACAATCAAATGATAATTACTATTTCATTTTCTTTGATTTGTCAGAGCTATTCATTTCAAAACACTTAATATCATTTAGAACTAAGATTTCAGAACTTTTTTCGATTGCAGAATCGATCTTATAAATTTTTAGAGCTGTTTATATTTTTTATTATTTGTTTTAATATTTATTTTATATATGTTAATACATTTTTATTTTATTTGTTTATTAGTTATTTACATACATACACATAAATGTATTATAGATGTATATTAATATTTATATATATTTATAATAATAAATATATTAATTCTTTTTTTTATATATATACTTATATATAGTAAACAATAAATAATATTACCATAAGTGTAGAATATTAAAAAAAAAATATTTTTTTTTTTTTATTAAAAAAAGGAAAATTATTTTATTTTTTAATCTTATTTTTTCAAATTTTCTACAAATATTCAAAAAATTTTTATTCTTCCAATTATGAACACTTAAGTAACTTATAATTTACTTACATCTATATGCATATGCATACGTATCAACATGTTGACTATTGTTTCGTAACATATTTATAGCGTGCAATTTAATTTCATAGTACATAAGAAGTTCCTGTTTAATCGTATTCTAATAAAAATGTTATTGTATGTTTTATAAACGACACCTTCGATTCTCTGTTTCTTTCTCTCTTATAACTAATAGTTTGTAATGATATGTTGCTAGATATCGTTTAGAAGTTTCTATTATTATTTCTATGTAGAGTAAAATGTTGCTAAATGCTCGTAAGTAGTACTTTCGACATATACTTTTTCTGCAGCAAATAATAAATAATTTCACACATTTCATTTAACCTGCATAATATTCCAAAGTTTCATCATAATCATCTTTCAAAAATAAGTCGTAAGTATCCTCTTGATATTGTATTGCTGCCTGTAATAAAGAATATATATATATATATATATATATATATATATATATTTATTAATTTGTTTTTAAATTTGTTAATATGATTAATTTATATACTATTTGATTATATATATAATATAAATAATAATATTATAATATATATTATATATTCATTAATATTATATTTTTAAATATATAAAACATATATAATAAATTTATAATATATATAATATATATATATAAATTATATATTATCTTATAAATAATATTAATTATATCTATATATAACAGATACAACATATATAATATATATGTACTTTTAACAAATTTTTTTCCATTTTATCTGATTCATATATTTCGCAGAGTTCTTCATATTCTGATTGTTTATCATCTATATCTGTGTCGTATCTATTAATTACACTCAACAGTTGAGCTTCGGTTTTCAATCTATAAAAATTAAATATACACATATTTTAACTAATTAATAAGGATATAAATATAAATATTTTTAATTTTCAATAATATATTTTAAATCGTATTCATTATTAATGAATATGTAGAATTGAGATAAATTACCTTTTGTTATTAATATCTGATATCATTTTGAAATTTGCAATTTTTATCATTTCAAATTCCTTCTTGATTTGATCTAATTTATCATGTAATTCGTTTCGTTTTATTTCCCAATTTTTATAAAGAACATATTGTTTTTTTTCGTATTTATTACTAAAAAAATAATCATTTAATCGTAAATTAGTATAATCGTTATGAAATTATAGTAAATTTACCCGACATTTTGTAAATCTTCTAGACATATTTCATTTAATTTATCAATAATTAGTGTATCAGTTTTGTATTGCGTCATAGTATTTTCCATCTCCTTTTCTTTGGCTTCTCTCTGCGTTTCTAAATTTGCAGTAAGCTCTAATAGCATGAAAAAAAATTTGTTTAATATTTTTTTTATATATGAAAATATTTTTTATTGTTTATTTTATGAACAATTCTTTTTTACTAGACATAACAAAATTTAATAAAAATACATTGCGAAATAGTAATTACTTTTTATTTCTTCAACAGCATTTTTATCACGAAACCAAACATTTCTATAATGCATATTTTTAATCATTTCTTTTTCTGGTGTTAATTCCATTATTGATATAATATATTCCATAAAATAATCTATATAATGTTTAAAAAGCAATGCCTGCACTGAAGCGTTCATCTGATATGACGCAGCCGCTTTACGAATAATGGGGTAACTATATAATATCTAATTAAAAAACAATCTTTTTTTATAAATGGTCTCATTTTTATTTTTTTTATTTTATTAATAATTAAATAAAAAATACCTTGAGCATTTTGAAAACCATAGTATCCGTAATATTTTCTTCTATAGTATTTTCTTCCAACTCATTCGTCGAAGATTCGTACAAAGTTCGTGAAATTCTTGAGTTAGCTAAATGTATTAATTCTTTAAGAATGATATGGAAATAATTACATAAAAATAAAAACTTCCGCAGTCTTGGTGTCTGCATTATTGCATCTTTGTAAATAATTTTGATATAAAAAAAATTTTTATTTACATAAACGTGATTGATTTTCTGTATGCGTTCGATCAGTAAAAAATACGATATTGTTTACCAACTCCATTTCTTCTTCGGTGAGAATTGATTGTAATATGGACTTTTCAATTAATAAAGGTACTATAATCTGTAATTATGTATAATTATTGCTATAATAAAAAAATATGTAAAAAATTATTACTATTCAATATATTAATTATTTATTAAATGTTAAATTTAATGAATTAAATAATAGTAGATAATAATTAATGAATTAATTCATTAATGAATTCATTAATTATTATTTAATATTATTTACCACTAATTGAAATTTATCCATGGTTTCATGAAAAATTTGCCTAATACAATTAAGGATCGAATGTAAACCATTTTTCTTTGGTTGCTTTTTAAATTGTGACATCGTATCATTCATTGTAATATTCTTCTTCCACAATTTTTCAGTATTTACAGAGATACGACAATATAATTTATCTTAATAAATTAAGTTAATGTGAATACTAACATCACAAGTATCGTTTGAAATATGTCACCGTAACATTTAAAATAAATTTGTATCAGTAGACGAATTATAAATTACAGTGCCATCTATAATAGGACATTTCTGAAATAATGGTTTATGATTGGTTGTTCTTCAATGCAATATTAATTAGGCTTTAGTGAAAGTGAAATATTACTTCCAAAATATATTTTGCTAGTAAATAATCTGATAATTAATATAACAATATAGAAGAACATTTATAATGAGTAAACATTGAAAATAAGATATATTTTTTTAAAGTACGAATATACAAGTGAAATACTATAGGCTAGTATTGACCAATCACGACAAACCTTTAAGCGATGTAAGGTTATCTATATAGATGGCAGTTTAAAATAGAAATCAAGCTTGAAATCTTTTATGTACTACTGTGATTACATGTATTATACGGATCTGTCTTGACTAAATGATCCCAACGAAAACAATCTAAGAAGATTAATCGTATAGTGATTTAAAAGCAATTATTGATGTATTTATATAGGGATTTCCTATTATTATAAAAAAAATATCTTATAATGTTAACGCGTTTGTATATATCGATAATAGCAGTGTGTTGAACTTTGAAGCTTCGAGCGCGTTATGCACACTCGGTAATAAATGTGATTATCGTGTAACTCGTAATCATGAAACGTCCAATTTATATTTCGAATGTTGAGCTTCGCATTTATAACGGTTTCGTGTACTTCATTGGACTAGTCATATAACGATTTCTTTTGACAAATAACATTTGTAAATCGTTCATTTGTATAAATTTTTCAAAGTGGCTCATGTTGCGAGCGTTCACAGTTGGGGCGAAATTGGTTTAAAAGCAGAACTCACAATGGTGATACGGTAACTAATCTTGACATTTTATATGTACATATCGTATTGATAAGGTTTCGTTACTTTTGTATGTTGGAAATTAATGTGAAATATGATTAAAGTTGTTTTCTCTCTGTTACAAAACACACGAGAAATAATAATGTAATATATTTTTTAATAATTTTTTTTATTTTTTCGACAATAAATATATATTATTTTATATATTATATGTCTATAATTTTACTAGAAGTCTATGAATTTAAACCTTACCCATTTTTAATTAATATAAGAAAAGAATTAATACAAAGAAATATATGGTTGATAAAAAGAAACTATATATACATTGTGAGTAACATGATAATTAAATAATTTAATTAATTCATTTATATTAATATAAAATTTACGTTTATTCTCTTTTGCTTTCTTTGCAATAGATATATTTATTAAATTAAATTCATACATATTTGAAATAAATGTATTAAAAAACATATATATATTATATAATAATTAATATAAAAAATAGAATATAGATAGTATCTGAACTATTTCAGATCGGATGGGGGTAGTAGCGAAAGTCCATTGCTTGTGGAAGAAGGAGAAACTCTTGGTCCACCTCATAGTCCACGTAATAAACATCCTCATAACCGACCACATGTGAATCCTCATGAATGTCATAGTCATCGCCATGATAAACCAAAGCAGCTAGTAAAATATGGAGAATTAGTTATTCTTGGGTAAAAAAATATAATATGATTTTAATATATATATTATTCATATATTTAATATGATTCTTTAATTATCAAAGATAAATTATATTAATCATAAGCAGTATTCAAACTTTATTAAATGGAATAGAAAAATTGTGTTTGTATTAATGTGTTTGATCGTTATTATAGATATAATGGATATCTTCCACCTGGTGATCGTGGTAGAAGGAGAAGTAAATTCCTTTTATTTAAAAGACCAATACCAAATGGTGTTAAACGTAGTAAACATTACATTGTTAAAACTCCTCACAGTTCACAAGCTATTCTTAATACAAAACAGCATTCAATTTCATATACACTTTCCAGAACTCAAGCTGTTATAGTTGAATATACAGAGGATGAAGAAACAGATATGTTTCAAGTAAGTTTCAATGAAGATGAAATTAACAAAGAATTACATCATATTTATCTAAATAAATTTGTTATATTTTTATTTAAATATATTAATGCATAGATTGGTCGTTCATCTGAGTCGCCAATTGATTTTGTTGTAATGGATACATGTCCTGGCGGTAGTGAATGTGGAGCTGCAAACGAAGGCCGCGTTGCTCAGAGTACAATTAGTAGGTTTGCCTGTAGAATTCTTGCTGATCGATCAAATCCTAGAATTGCTAGAATTTATGCTGCTGGTTTTGATAGTTCTAGAAACATCTTTTTAGGGGTAAGATTTGTAATGGGATTATACATTTTTAAATCTAGAATTCTATGTTAAAAGAAACATATTTCTATTGTATCTAGGAAAAAGCAACAAAATGGCAAGAAAATAGAGAAATTGATGGTTTGACAACTAATGGTGTTTTAATAATGCATCCACGAGGACAATTTTGTAGTGGAGAAGCCCAATGTGGATTTTGGCGAGAAGTAAGTGTTGGAGGTGGAGTATTTTCTCTTAGAGAGAGCAGAAGTGCTCAACAAAAGGGAAATTATGTAGAAGATGAAAATAATATTTTACAAGATGGTACTCTTATTGATTTATGTGGAGCTACATTACTTTGGAGATCAGCAGAAGGTCTTGCAAAATCACCAGTAAGTAAAATCTTACTGTGTTAAAAACAGTAAATTTAAAAATGTTCTTTCAAGATAATAAATGTGATTTAGTACAGACACAGTAAAGATTTTGCAAGTGTCTTTTTTGTTAGATTTTTATACTTTTTGTTTGATAACATTATTTATTTTATAGGTTTATAAATATAAATTTTAACTAATATTTATGTGTCAGTAAATATTATATCGATACTCTGTAATTGTATTTTTTATAGTAATATAAAAATACTCTATAATAATATTTTTTATAGACAAAACATGATTTAGAAGAATTAGTTGATGCTATAAATGCTGGTCGGCCGCAGTGTCCTGTTGGCTTAAATACTCTAGTTATTCCACGTAAGGCAGCATCAGATACAGCTCAACAGCAACCATATGTTTATTTAAAATGTGGCCATGTACAAGGTCATCATGATTGGGGACAGGAAGAAGATAAAGTAACAAGAAAATGTCCAATGTGCTTGGTCGCTGGATCAGTAGTGAAACTTACAATGGGAATTGAACCTGCCTTTTATGTTGACAGAGGCCCACCTACTTATGCATTTAGACCTTGTGGACACATGGCTACAGAAAAAACTGTGAAGTTCGTATTAAAAATTACATATAAAAATAATATTTTTATAGATCATATATAGAAAAGATTTTTCTGTATATATTTTGTATATAATAGTTTGTATATCATCAAAGTATAAAAAGGCAATATTAATCTATATTTATCTGCAGATATTGGGAACAGGTGGCAATACCACACGGTACGAATGGTTACATCGCGATTTGTCCCTTCTGTGCAGTTCCTCTTGAAGGTTCACCTGGTTATATAAAACTCATTTTTCAAGACAATGTAGATTGAAAATACTTCCTATAATTTCAAGAAAAGTAATCTATAGAAATAATTTATACTACTTAAAAACTACAAGGCTTATCAAAATCAACAATCTTCAAATAATTTAAATATTTGCTTTCGTTGAAAATTTTGTTCTCTAATAAGTCTATATAAAAGCAGTTGTACAATACACTTTTCTTGTTATTATGTACATGGAGGTTGTATAATTTTTAATTGTGTAATATATAAAGATGAACGTAGAAGAGAAAAGTTCAAACAATATCGAATTAGAATTCATGAATTATGTTTACTATAGTATGTAATAGTTTATACTCGGACGTAATTTATTATTAAATTAATAATTATTTCATTATTGGATATTTAATTATGGCATTCCTTTTTTCACCAAAAATGATAAATAACAGGAAACAATACTCTTATTATTATATCTAAAATATTTAAATTTATAGAAAATATAATTTAATGAAGTTATGTTAATAGTATTTTGCTTTAGTGTAGGTGGATTATTACAAGAGGGAAGCACAATGTTTATGTAACGATATCGATCTCTTTTAGCTCATTTAGATAAATTTAAGAATGCCATGAAAGTATAGAAAATGAAAAAGTTGTAAAAGGTACGAGATCCTTACCAAAAAAAAAAAAAATGTAATTATTTGCTGACTGAATGTTACTTATCTTATATATCATATTTATCTTCGATTAAAGAGTAATTTTTTATCAACTATAAATATTTACCAGTTTATTATATACTACGCTTTCCACGAAGATAATAAAATTTCATACTTAGTTATTAAAGATATCTCATCTAAGTAAGTATATAAGAATAAAATAATATCTTCAAATATAAATTTTTTTTCTAAAGATTATATATATATATATATATATATATATATATATGTATGTATATGTATATCTTGAATAGTTAATATATAAAACAAAATCGCGAATTAGAGTATAAATAACAATATATTTATAACATTTATAACAAACAGATGTACTTACAATGACAGTCTGTAACATAAATGTATATCTTAGGTGTATGTACGTAATTATTTAGTCATCTATAGGATATAATCAGTCGCGCATCAAAAGGACACAATCTCTTATTTGAGGAAGCAACTTTTGAATGTTTAGTAATGTAAATGCATCATTATTACAGTTAAATAATTGATTATTAGTGTTGATTTTTAAACAAATCTTATGTCAATGAAAGTTTTTTTGTGCAGAGAAGTTTCATACATAGAAATTCTTTAAATAATTATCCTAAATTATGATTAACTTATTTTAACTTACATTTAGTTTGAATGTACCTATCTATTATCATTCATTTATCTGACCAGTAATGTTCTCTTAATCACAAATAATGAACTAATAATTTTACAATCGCACGTTTAATATCTAAGTATTATATATAAGTGTAAATAAGTGTTCATAATTCAGTACTAGATCCACTACGACGAACATAGCGATTGAAATAATCAGGTCGCCAACATTTACAGCTTCCTGGTATTAAAAACCAGTCATAATATAATCGTACCTACAGTAAAGGTCAAAAAGATTAATTATGAATTTAATCAAACATGTACAAGTAATTGTTACTTTTCTTTTTATAAATTTATGCTTAGTAAATTACCTGGAAACAACCCATTTCATCTACACCATCGCAGTGATGCTGTTGAGAACTGCCACTATTACGTGCTTCATTTTCACCTGCACGTTTTTGCAAGTACTGTTGATAATTTTGGAAATCATGTACAGGTGGTGGAACACCGACAACAGGATCTCTGGGACCTGGAAATCTATCAGACTGACTCCCTTCCAAAAAAGTCTCTGGATAAAAAATTTCAGCTACCAGTAAACTTGTCCATCGTGGTGAAGACAAACAACCACCATCTAAGTAATGACATCTTGATTGCCTACATAATTATTCGTTATTATTTTTAATAGAAGTAGATGTTGGCTCATTGATGATAGTTTTAAAATTATAATTAAAATATGCATTTTTTATTATCACTTACATGCATCGCGTAACTTCAATTGTTTGTGTAAAGTAACCCTCATAAGGAATTTGGACAACATAACGCCAAACTCCTTGATAATTTTTTGCAAAAACTGGAGTAGCATATTCTACTTTTGCTGGGCAAGGTGTTGGTGGTCCAGTATATTCAGGTTTTTCTTGAACAGGATTTCGTTGATGATATTCTTGTGTTGAAGGTTCATCTCTACGTTCTGCTGCTGATGCTGCCAATGGTTCACCTTGAATTGCTTTGTACAACATACAGACCCTAGGTAAAGATATTTTAAAAGATAATTTTTTAATAACACTAAAAATATATAATACATTCATTATTATAAACCATCAATGCAATCAAATAACATACACTCCACTACCATTCTCACAAAATTTGCGACCATTACGATTTGCATTATTATTTATATCAGAGGATCTTTTATTTCTACTTCGTTTTCGATCAGGATCAACTCTGCAACGAAAATAATATAAAATAATTTTAGTATATTAAATATTATTGTATATTGTTTTATATATATATATATATATATATATATATTTTACTTACGAATTTTGCACAGGTTGAATTTTGGCCACTTTTGGTAAAGATTCATCTGCTTTTAAAATCGGCAAGGCTTTACTCAAAAACTTGAGAGTATGATTTTTTATTAAAGTGCTATAAATACGTATATTAAAAAAAGAAAAAAAAATAAGTATATATAAAAATATGTATGTATATTAAAAAAAAAAGAAAAGAGGATTATACAAATAATTATATTAATATTCCGCATTTTACTTACAATGGATAAGAAGATCCATTTATATATTGTTTCATTGGATTTTTAGGTATAAATCCTTTATTCAAATCACCACAAATATTATACACAGATGCATATCCCTTTCCTTTTCCAGTATCTAAAAATTATATTAATCAGTTAATATATCAAGAAAAATACAAACCAAATCTATTTATAGAATTAGTAAAAAATTTAAAGATTAAGTAAAATAGTTTTTTACCATGACATTCTTTATCACTTTCAACATATGGTGGTGATTTAACTTTAGGAGGTTCAGCATTTGGTGATTCAACAAATGCATAATACCCTTCAGGAGGTTCTTCTTGCATAGATACATCAATATTATTGCTCTTTGTTCGTTTAGTAGTATGATATTCTTCAGCAAAAGTTAAGATACATGAAATTAATATCTGAAATTAAAAATAATTAACAAATTAAGTAAATAAACTATATGAAATAAAATAATACTTTGTTATTCTATATTAAACTAAAACTTGAAAATTGTTATTTTTAATAATATACTCATTTTGAAATATTTCTAAAAAGAAAAACATATTCTAATCTAAAATCGGGGTCATTATGTATATCTACTTTCTACGGTAAGTCTCTACCTGCGCGATACATACGGGTCATTGACGGCATTCCCCGTTAGTAAACACGTTATATGCATTCAATCTTAACGGTACGTGGTCCATCAACTACATCGTTTGATGCTCTAAATTAAATATTTTTGCTTATTTGCAAATAATCTTGTCATTTCTTTGATTAAATTAATCTTACGTTATATACTAAAAAATACGTTTATACTAAAAAATCGCTTACCTTCAGAAAAAAGTATTTATTTTTTTCTATTTATTATTTTAAATTGTTGATATAAAAATTTTAAATATAATAAAAAGAAATAATTGAAAAAACAATACGCAATATGAAAAAAACATTTGTGTTACATAATATTGTAAATAAAATTTTTCATAATATATCTAACCTACTTTCGAAATATTTCGAACGTTAGAAAAGTATGATTATGTCAAATTTTATTGTAGTTATCGATATGAGAATGAAATTTTCAAATTGGTACCAGTAGAATCAAAAAATGCAATAAATTATTAAAAAGTAGCGTAATCATTGCACAGTTTTTAAAATATCATTAAACAATGTAAAACAATATTTCATAAAATACGTTTCTTTTTTTTTATACATTTTATATCAATTAACTTATGCCACATCTAGTTTTTTTTATAGTAATATCTATAAATATAAATTCGATTATGTATCCTAAAATCTATATATACGTTAATATATTTCTTTTGTATAATTTTCACGCGCGAAAAATTAACATTTTGAATATAAAACATCGTTTCCATATTTATCTTTAAAACATTGATTATTAAATATATTGAAATTCTTTATATCTTTGAAATATTCTTATTCAATTATCTCTTTTTTTTCAAGTTACAACGAGTAAATTATAAATAAATAAATTTAAATAAAATAAAATTAAATTAAAATGAAATTAAAATAAAAAAGAAATTATTAATATACTACCATTTTAATTCTCAATAATTCTACATCTTGTCTGTTGTAATGAACTACGATATATATTCGTCACTAAACACGTAACACGTACAAATTCATCGTGTTAAATAAGAATAAAAAACTTCAATATAAATAAAAAGAAAAAAAAAAAAGGAAAGAAAAAAGATAAGTAACACACATTAATTTCGAAGAATATCATTTTTAATTTTACACAAAATATTTAGAAAATTATTTATAAAATAAGATAGGGGCACTTAAATGATTGAACTTACGAGTAATAAACGTAGTTCCATTTTAATAATATTAACGTTGAACAATATAAAATAAGCAAAAAACAAACTGTTGGTTAAGTTTAGTAGAGAAGATGTTACTCGTTACTCGGTCAACGGTTATAGGAAAACTGAATATCTTAAACTTGTAGCCTCGGATAGCTCTGGCCGGTTACCTTCACCCGTATATTTTACCGGTGTGAAGTCGTGTTCAGGTTGAAGAAAAAAAAAAGAGAATCTCTCAAGGAAGAATAGCGGTCAACAACATGCTGCATAAGGATATCGATATTCACTAACTCTTTTCCTCTTTCCTTTTTTGTTTTCTTGTCCGATCGATTAACGATCATAGATCCGCTATATCGTATGTAACAATAAGTAAATAACTAGTGATAGGCACATTGTTCTAAATTGATGTGATTTGTGTCAGTGAGTATACATAAAATTTTCTCGAAATATCTGTAAACTATAAGTGTAACTATAAAAGAAACAATTATTTCTTTTTAGATTTATCGAAATCAATATTATCGATACTAATGGTTAAAACGATACTCGGTGATATTAGTTTAGTTTATTGAAAAAAGAGTATGAAATTAGAACGTTTCATCAAAATAATCTATGGAATTTGATTTTTTCTTTGACATTCTCTTAAGGTTAAGAGGAACATGTCTAACGAGTTTATATTTAATTAACTGAGGTTAATAACCTCTTTGAAATGATCATGGAAAAGTATATGTATATATGTTCAACTCTTGGAGTTGGTCAAGGTCATCCGGCAATTGACATGTCTTCGTCAGGAATATACAGAAGAATGTGGAATGACAAGCTGTTAACGTAATGGAATGCGGTAACGGGTCCTTTCTTCATATTATCATGCAAACCTTACACAAGCGTGTATGGAATCGTAATACATTGACTAATATGTAGGTGTGGTCGTTTCCATTACAAATTTCGTACTTATATCGAAGTTATTCGTTGAAATTAAATGAAGAGAGAATAATATGAAATTGATCATATTTGAAATAGAAAATAAAATATCTGTTTTCTATTACCTTTTTTTAAATGAAGATAAGGTAAGTGATTTCACTTAACGACTGTCGATAATACATAAAAATATTGCATCGGAGACATCTATTGTGTGTTATTTGAAACTGTATATTCATTTCATTATCAATCGAGTTTAAATAGATAAAATATAATGTTTATAACAATATCGTATAAAAACAACATTATATTAACAATAATAACATCGTATAAAAATAGAAATATATAAGTACATATTTTTCAAAAAGAACATTTTTTGTATACAAAAATTTGCCATCTAAATTGCCATTTTTAATTTTGTTGAAGAGAGATTAAAATAAAACGTAATTATATATATATATATATTTTTTTAACATTTTTTTATATACGTGTGTGTACGTGAATTTATATACAAATATTTACATATAATTTTGTCTTATTACATCAGTTGTGTAATGTTACTCTTTCTTGATTGCATAGTAAAATGCATTAAAAAAGTCTCTTTTAAATTCGTACGAGCTTTACTTTATATTTAAAATATACAGTTTTATTAAGAGTAACACACACTTTCGATAATTACGTTATACTACCCTTATATATATATATATATATATATATATATATATATATATATAAGTATGTTTAATGATAAGATTTAATATTTTTTGCTGTCAAGGAAGAAAATCATGAATAATTAACATGCATTACTCCGATTGCAGGGAAATAAAAAAAATATATATATATTTAATATATTTAATAGATAGACAGAATTAAGGGAACATGCGGTTTACTACGATCTTTTTCTAACTATCGTGGCTAGTAATCATTTCGTTTGAAGCTTGCTAATTATGCCATAACATAGATGGTGGAGACATGTGTTTGTGAAATACGAAGACGACCCGACTCACCCGGGGGTATGAGTTGCCCTACTTTCCCCTATATTAATTTTATCTGCATACAAATACTTCATGATTTCGTATCTTCTTTTCAAACACAATTGGATATTTTCTTTTTTCTTCTTTTTATTTTTATTTGTGACTATAGGTATATTAACATATTATTTATTATTCATGTGTCTGTAAGACATTTTTATTCGGAATGCTTTTATTAGCTATTACAAAGGTGATGATTCTTTTGATCGGTACAGATAATGCTCGATAAATCATATTTAGATCATCTACGGTATTGATAATTTCAACAGAAAAAGATCAAGGATGATCCTTGATTTCTCTTGCTCCACTTAAACTACTTACGGTCCTATTTCTTCATCTGCCTTTCATTTGCATCATACACCAGTAATCGTTTTGTGTAGTTAAATAGAAGATGAAACCAGTTACGCCGTACTTCAAGTTGCATCATAATCGATCATCCGAAATATTATTCTGAACTTTCGCCTGAGAGATCTAAATAGATCATCTGATAAATAATATCTTTCAAACGAGAGAGACTGTTACGCGGCAATATTTTAATACGAAAATGAATTTCTGTATTTACGTAAGTTTTACACGTAAAGATGGTATTAATGCGCGTTATACATTACTTTTGTTTCTTTATCTTTACCTTTCATTTATTTTTTCAAAAACATGACGAAATGTTTTTTAAAATAAACAAATTTCTTAATTTAATGATAGTTCTTAACTATTTTAATTGTGGACTTACACAGACACGGAGACGCATACACCAGCAAGATAGAAACGTGTAGAATTTATATTTGTAAAATATACGATAAACGGATGAACGGATGCTTGATATGAAATTAATTTATATTTTTTTCACAATTATTTTCATAAGATGAACAAAAAATTTTTTTTTGTCATTTAATAATATATCGATAAATTCACCATACACACACGTAGATGGATATGTCGATAATCATTCTGTACTTATGGATGAGCCAATGAAATTAAGTTTTCTTTTGAAAAATGATAGTAAATATTATTATCTTATATTATTTGGTAATATTATTGACGTAAGAGGGTTTCTGAGATGTACGATTATGCCGGAAGAGATCGTGATCTTACAATTACGTCGAGATTTCGTTTCTTTCGTGACGCGAGTACCCTAATCGACAGGTCGAAGTCACGTGCGTAGGCCCAATTAAAATTTAAAGCTATTTCACTCATCCACTGAACGTCTCATCCCGTAATTCATCATAGAGTGAAGGGAATATACGTTCTTTTACGCCTCCCACATCTACGGTTGCTCATCCTAATGCAGGGAAGGATATGTATACGCAACACACTAAGGATAAACTGTAACAAAGGATCAGCAGACTATATAAACTCCGCGGAGCATCATTTTCTCAGTCCTCATAGAATCTTCGCTCATACAGCAATATGAATTATCACGAGGTAGGTCATTTATGGATTATATAAATACGGATTATTGATGATAAATAATATTTTCTTGCGAAATTGAACGGTATGACGATCGGCAAGTGATTTGAATTAGAATTTTTATCTTTTAAAAATAAAAAAAAAAAAAAAAAAGGAAGAAGCAACATGTATATTTTGAATACTTTTATTCGAGAATATTCAAATGGGATTAAACTACAAATTTATAGAAAAAACAAAAATTACTCCTTAATCGTTCATTTTATGTGCCAATACAAATTTAATACCACAAGTAAGAGTTACAATTATTGAATGAAGGAATTGCTACGATTTGGATTATTTAAAGTTAAAATAGAAATCATTACAAAAAAAAATTGAAACTAATTACATTGCTATTTTAATTCGTCAATTAATAATTCGTTAATAGACGAACGGATATGATGAGTTAAGATAAATCGAACGGTTTAAACGCGTTAGTAATCAAAGTAATTACAATTTAATTTCGATTGCAGTGTATGACAATTGTCATAGTACTATCGTGTATCGGTAGTAATGTACTTGCTGGACTCCTACCGGGAGGTGGTGAAAGTGGTGGGTATCAATACAGACCAGGTAGCGGATTCAATGATAGATTCGGCGGGGTAGGTCTTGGCAGAGGTGGTGACTTCGGTGGATCAAACTTTAGAGATAGACCTGCTGGATTATACGGAGCACCAGCTTTCGGAGGGGATGGTAATCGTGGCGGTGGTGGTGATTTTGGAGGACCATCTTCGACTTATGGGGCACCTGGATTTGGTACCGGTGGTAACAGAGGATATCAAGGTGGTTTTAACGGAGATTATGGAAGGGTATGAACGATCTTTAGTATATATAAAATACTGTTACATAATTTTAATTAATATTATTTTATTGTAATAATAATATATGTAATATGATATAATAATAATTTTTATATATAAAGTACATAAAATATTATTACAATGAAATAAATGTATTGAAGAATATATTTAGTATATATAAAATATTATCTTTATGAAAAGATATGTTATATTTTATTACAATCTTTAGATATAACGACAGTTTATAAAATGGATTATCTTTTAAAGACCGTACTTTGCCGTTCACATAATAGAATTAAAAAAATGTTTCGTTGTAATCATTAACAGCCTCAACCATACAATTTCCAATATCAAGTTTATGATCCACCCAGTGGAAATGATTATTCCCAACGCGAAAGTAGCGATGGAAATCTTGTGCAAGGAGAATATAGAGTTTTGTTACCCGACTCAAGAACTCAAATAGTTAAATATACAGCCGACGATGCAAACGGTTACAATGCAGATGTTCAGTACGAAGGTCAGGCTCAATATCCACAAGGTATGACGATTAATTAATTTCAATGATCTTAATCCGAGTTTTTAATTTGATTTTATTTTAATGCGGTCAATGAGTTTTTTCTCCTTTTTTTTTTTTTCTTTTTATAAACAGATGGTAGATATGGAAATAATGCTTTTGGAAATGGAAACGCTGGAAGTAATCAATATTTACCTCCACGTGGAAATTACCGCAAATAAATAAGATTATGTACTTTATATTGATGTACTCGTCCAAGCTTGAGCAGCAACAACCACTATAGACCTCTTCACTTTTGCAACTTTTTATTTAATCGTGCATATTCTCATATGTCATCGTTCATAGCTATTTATGTAATGTAACTATGAAATAGTATAATTTATTACATATACCTATACGTTACATATACATTTAATTTTATACGCGATAATATTATAATACAAGAAATACATATTTGCTTACCGCAACCCTGCCCTCCATCGAGGAATTCTGCAATTTATATATAACTATCTATGTAATTATATATACTTGTAGTAAATGACGAATATATACTTTTTATAATCATCTTACCAAAATTCGTATCATCTTCATAAACAGATCCACGATTCTTTTTCCCCATTTTTATTGATGAATTTAGCTATGTCAATTGGCGAGGATATCACATATTAAATATATGAAGCATATTAAAATTAAATAAAAATGAACTAGCTTATTGAAAATAAAAAATAAAGTAAGAATATATGGGAGTATTTTTTTTCAGTTCGTCTCTTGTATCTATTTTATGATATTCATATTCCGTAATCATAAACGATGTACATGTTTGTTAAAATGAATTATTAGACATATTAAATATAAATTGTTGTGTATTATTATTTGTTAATTATAAAATTATAGTTCAGTAAAAAGAATATGTAACAAAATTGTTACAGTTTCAAAACGAAACATATCGTCGTACACTGATTAAACATTTTCGTCTTCTAAATAGTCTGTATTATTATGAAAAAAATATTTTATTTTTTTCTATATAAATAGTTTTGAATCCATTTTTTGTTTTGTTTTTACACGCAGATTACTTCTCCGCTACACATTTTTTCACATCTAAAAAACAAGCTCCGTTGGCAGCATTTTCTTGACCACTAAATACAACACACGCTAGACCATGTACGGCCATCTGTTGCCAGAGCTTGTATATCCATTTATTCACGGTACGAAATGTTTTTTCAATGTGTTCATTTTGTAATTGTTCTTCCCTTATTTTAACATGGCACACAATAAATTGATGCTGCAATGCTATTTCAGAGGCTCGCGTTACTGCTTGCTCATCATTATCGGCTACCACTAGACGTATCTGTAAGAAAAAAAAAAAAAAAAAAATTATCATTAAGATAAGAATTTATAATAATGTTCAACTTATTTTTGTCCTTAATTACAAAAATTTCGAAATTACCTGATCACCTTCGTTATAATTTTCATCATTTCTAATGTTCAATGAAGAAGATTTGAAATATTTGGAATATTCATTCATGACTTGTTCAGTACCAATAATAGTTGCAGTCCTTTGTTCTTTAGCTACATAATTAAATATAGATGTGGCATATTTACTTATTTCAAATTTCTTCATTTTTCGTTGAGATATAGTGTGATTACCAGTTTCCATTTTTAATGCATACATATCCCATTGTCCGCGTAGAACAGCATCTCCATAATCTATACTATTAGCTAATTTTAACTGTGTTAATTTCATAGAAGCTATTGAATCTTCTGTTGAACAATGACCACTATTGCCTTGTTGTATACTCTCACCTAAAAATTTTCCGGCTAAAATTTGTAACTTGGTTTTACGCTTTCTGCAAATAGAAGTTTGTTATAAAAATACTTTTTCAAAAAACTGCATACGATACATCAATGATATTCCGCAAAAATGTTAATTACCGTTCGCCGGTAATATTAAAGATAACAGATGTATCGATGATGTATGGATGCATCATTCTTAGTGTATGTAGGTCAGAATTTAAACTCTGTCCTACAAGGATACAATCTGCAGGAAGTATCTCTCTTAATTTTTCTTGTACATCTGTCAACCTTGTAGTAACATTACTTAGCATTTTTTTTGTAATACCACTGTATTGAGTCAAATAATCGATGATCTGATTATTAGGTTTAACAAGGGTCTCATAAACAACCTGTGATAAAGATGAAGTATGAAATTGTTTATACTTTTATAATTTTTAGATGTAACTTACATTAAAGCTTTCATCAACAAGAGATATTCTTGTAAGTTCCAAATTTCCAGTAATTGTTCTACACATTTCACAATCCAAAGCAAACATAGGTGATTTTGCAGTTGCCTCAAAGTAATTATCTTTTGTGAATATGTATTCACCATATCTAAAACGCATCAGCAGTCTCATATGATTCTGTAAAGCTATAGTTTATTTAATATATTATATAAAACACTATAATAAAACTTACTTTTTCGCTAGTTCTCCTTTCAGTGGCACTGGGTAATTTTCTTCAACCATTTGTTGTAAAGACAATAACAATTGTGTTCTAGAAAATTTATCAGTAGGAGGTAGATTACTGTTTCTATTAGAATTTATTGTAGCCATATGCATAGGGAACACCGTTTTTAATAACTGTATTATATCAGTTGCATTTTGTAACGCAATGTCTAAAGAGCCAAATTCTGTAATGGGAATAGTTCTGTATATCTATATATTGTATGATATTTTCATTTAGCTTAATATTCATTGTAAATACGTTTAATTAGTTTGTCACTTTGTGTTCCTGTTAGTGGCACTGCTACAAGTTCTTCTATTATAGAACCACCATATGCTGCTGGTGTCATTACTTCCAAACGAAATTCCAAATTATTTGTGATATGAAAAAATATGCTTTCATAAGCCATAAAATGATATAATGAAAGGCCTTCCACTATAAAGACTATAGTATGCGTGACCTATAAAATGATTCATAAAAAAAGATAAATTATTAAATTCATTATGTTATTTTTTTCAATTTTTTTATTTACCTTGTTGTATTTTTCAAGTTGGCACCATCTGGTTGGTGCATATGGTGAGTGATGACCGAGTAATGAATATAATAACAAATGTTGTATATCACTGAGAAAAAGTGGAATTCTATCTGCATTTTGGCTATGAGTATTTAAGCTTGCATTTTCACCAGCTTGCTTTAATTGTAATCGAGGTTTGGTTTTTAGTATCTTCTTGCGTTCTCTTAATTCTTTTTTTAACTTTGCGTAATCTTCTCCAGATAATCTGTATATAAAAATAGACCAGTTTAAAAATTTTTTCATCCTTTCTTAAATCATCTTGTAATTAAATAAAAGTTTTATGAAGATCTAATGACCTAGGCTTTTTGTTAGTACATTCTTCGTCTTCTTCAATACTATAAACTTTGTCTTTTATTTCATTGTTTCTCCCATCATGAGTTTCGTCTAATGCTGTACAACATGATCGTTTACGATTTGGGCTTTCATCATTTAATATTCCATGACTTTCATCTGAGTGATTCACTGAATTAGTTTGTCCTGCTTCCTACAAATATTTAATTTAGTAATTCACTATTAATTAAATAATCTATGACTATAGAAAAATAATATTAGTTAGATATAAAAATAACATACAGTTTGTTTAAGAGCAAGCGTTTTAACTTCTCTGTCTTTGTCATTCAATTTGATAATCTCTAAAAGAGCAGCCATTTTCTTCTTCTTCTTTTCCAATCGTTGGAGTTGCTTTGTTGTAGGGTTCTTCATAATTCTCGATTACTTTGAGAAAAGTTACTACAACCATTTGTTATCTATAAATAAAAAAGAGATAAACTACTGAGACAACTCTTAAAAAATTAATTTTATTTATATTATTTGTAAATTCTATTTGATAAGAATATACATTTCATATAAGGAAAGTAAATATATACTTATAAATCTATAAGAAAGGTTAAAGGTGACATGGAATACAAAATTAAACAAAAAAAGTGTAATAAAGATAGAAAAGTCTTTTAAATCAAATCAATTAAATGCCATAAAACTATCTCATTAAAAAAAAATATTTAAATGTATTGTGAGAATGTTTTTCACAAGGATGCATTTTCAAAATAAATATAATTTTCCTACTATCTTGTCACTGGTAATCTTTATATTATAAATACAATTTGATAAATCAATGATTTATTTCCTACAATATTATATAGTGAATGTACCGTAGAGATCAATTTCAATTTTGAATATATTTCAGCATATTATACACAATCAAGTAAAATACAAAACATTGAATATTACCATTTTCAACGATTTAAAGGTTATATTTCACTCGGTACAACTGAATTTCTACAACTGTTCACTCGTAACTTAGCAATGCGAATCAAACTCAGATAGTGATTAAGTGTATATATGTATATTTCTTTTTCTTTTTCTATAGTAGAATTACTTGCAAGCAGAATGTAATGAAGTTATCAAGCATTGCCAAATGAACATATTTTATTTAAGTACATATATCACATAACAAGAAGCAAAAGAGGTTAGGATAAGAAAAGTTATTTAAAAGATCCTATAGATGGTGTATGTTACTTTACAAGTTCAATAAAAAATTATATTCTGGATTTATATAAGTGAATAAGTTTATGAAATTACGGATATTTTAAATATCGAAAATGTTTAATAAATATCGTGAGAAACTTTCAAAATAAAGTTTTACAAGAAACTATAATTGTTTATGCTGTTATTTATATAAATTATGAAAAAAAGTGCAGGTACGTGGCTTTTTATATTTTATATTTTTTATATATACAATTTCCAAATTAAAAAGATAAATGCACATATAATATAGGTAATTAAAGTATTTACGTAAGATTTATTCAAAGCAAAACGATAATAAGTTATATATACGTATTTATTTAAAAGGATTGACTAATGAAAAGATTAAATATTTATTAATATTCATGAAATTAAATGTAGAAAATAAATTATTTAATGAAAAGATTTTAAGTTTCTATAAAAAAAAAAACATGAAATCTTCAAGTCCGATTATCATGCATTGAATTTAATGAATTGCATTTATTTAAAAAAGGTATTAACCTCTTTCGTAATTAATCATCTTCGATTTACGAACGATGCTTCCGGAAATATATACCACGGCGCGAAAACTTAAATGGGACATCATTCTTGCACATAATCCTAACGTAAATGGTTTATAATTAAGTTCACCGGTTTTCCATGTACTTAATTACACCTCTGTCCCAATTAAAAAGTGATTAACTCTAACATACTTTCTCAATTAAAACAATGAAACTATCTTTTAATAAAATTAAGAAATTATGTTTTACGTAGTCTGTTTCTTCATTAAATTCAAAAGACTTAACACGATTTCTTTTTACAATAAAATTATAATTAACTAAACGAATTGCATATAAATGTATACTTTTACAAAAATAAGTGTTAAATAAACGTTTTTATCAAATAATTTGATTTCCAACAATTAACAAGTAGATAATAAATCATCATGAATACGAATTTTTACAAAAAATGAATTAGACAAATAAATATTTTTATTAAATCGTCGTAGATTTATATCTTATTTATTTGAATAATCTAGACTATTGTAACATAAAATAATATAGTATATTCGCGACACTGAGACGAGTTGAGAGTATACATCTCGAGGAAAGTACGACCGCAATAAGTTTGTCGTGTTGCTGTAGAACGACGGTGAAAGCGCATTATGTTCATTTTGCGACTAAAGATGGTTCGAATATACGGTATCAATGTATGTATTTCTTTCACGTGATTAAGTCGTTCGACATGCGTCATCGCTATGAAAAGAAAAAAAAAAGAAAAAAAATAAACCAAATAAAAAATATATACGTCTCATGTACGAATAATAATTGCATAAAAAAAAAAAGAAAGAAAGAAAAGAGATGATTCGCAGCACCTCGATGACGAAAATTACTGAATGAGGTTAATATTTCCCACTTTCTCTACAATCGTCCTGTACGTCTTAAGATCATCTTAGAATGCTTTCATGACTGCTTCTAAACTATCTTGCGCTATTTTATATTACCATTTCATACTACCAAAGAAAATTTCATTGTTCGCGATCAGTCGAATACTTATCACGTGGTTGGAAACGTAGTGAAAGTTTACAACAAACTGTCGCTCAATGTATTAATAATACGCAATCGTTTTTTTCTCATATCTCATTCATATCTCTTTCATTTAGAAAAATATAAAGCGATGCAATCAATCCATCCTGTTTTTCATACGTCGATCTGGCACACGATGCAAGCAAACGATTACAATTCATATGCTTCGAGCTGTACAAAGTCAACAAAGAAGAATGAGGTAAAAAAATTGTGTATTCCAGTGACGACTTTAATGTACACCTTTTTTCCTTTATTTTTATTTTGTTTTGTTTTGTTTTTTCTTTTTTTACTGTACGCACATACATATACATCGTCTCTTCTCGATATTGCGCAAAGACTCATGCGTCCAGAAGTTATGTCGTAAATGCATATGGAATGAAACAAACTCTTGACCAATTCTACGTTCCAAAATCTTACGATTATATAAATAAATAAATAAATAAATAAATAAATAAAGGAAAAATTTGAGTAAAGTTTACAGCTCGAAGAAAATTCTCTTATTAGCTTTCTCTCGATAAATTGCTTCATCGATTTAATTTATTCACCGATCCGTAATAACGGTAATGATAGAAAGAGTTAGTTGAAATTAAAAAGAAATAAACATGTTCGATCAATGTTCGTATATACATACATATTTTTATATACATAGATACACATATGCAATATATATTTGTATATTTCGTATATACATATAACATATACACCAAATTATGGTCACCATAAACAAAGGACTGTCAGCGCTTCCTCGGTATCTTCCATGACTTTCCTCCCCTTCTCTCTCTCTCTCTCTTTCATACTCACTATCCCTACTCTAACTCACCTGCTTTCTTCTCTTTCTTTCTCCCGTTAACGGCACGTACCTATACACACTTACACAGATATATATACACCTTTTACATTAGCAATGCCTGTAATATGAACTTCCTCGGTTTTCTTCTCCTTGCAGACTTCCTGTACGCCAAGAGGCGAATATCTATGGTTGAAACGTAGGTTTTTTAAAAGTTTTTTTTCTGTTATCAACAGCCGCACTAAATAAATAATTAAAGTAATTATATTAATAATTACATTAATTATGATTTAACATACACGGAATCGATCCTTTTTCTTTTTGCAATATTCACCTTCGACCTTTCTCGAGTAAGTTAAAATTAATATAACAAACGATATCGTGAACGAGATAATTAAAACATATTTTACTTAAAAACATAGTAATATTTATTTGTCCTTTTTTTAAAACTGTGACTAACGTTTAAATATGTTACAGGTACAAAAAAACGAAGAGAGTGAAATAATAATATGGTTAAAAAAAAAAAGAAAGAAAGAAAATGAAGAAAAATGATGCTCTCAACGTCGATGGATCATCGATCACTTGTAATTTTTAACGTCGACATCTTGTCTAGGTAGATTGAAAGATGCACGATTTTGGATCGAAAAGCGTACCTACATTCGCTCGGTCATTCGTACGGGACGAGACACATATACAAACACACACACAATCATAGCGATGTTTAGAAAGTCCGGCAACGAGAGAACGTGAGACGCGAGGGTACGAGGAGGTACCAGAACGTGTATCAAAAGGTGGCATGTCTCGGTTGATATTTGGGTGGGGGCATCTCTAAGGTAGCGGTGCCAGCTCTTACCTCTCACTATTCGTCGAATCGCCGAGCGATCGACATCAAGTATTATACATCTCCGTCCACGAATATATATCCTATATTCTTAAATAGATATACCTATATATATATATATATATATATATACACATACACACACATATTTATATAGATATATACATATATCTATCTTTTATTCTTCTTTCTCTTTTTATTTTGTTTACTCTTTTTTTTAATCCACGAAAAAAGTAGGAAAGAGAGAAGCAAAAAAAAAAAAGAAAAAAGAGGAGAGTCTGGGCAGATTTCTTTAAAGTCCGTATAAGGGGTCAATAAACTCGGTCCAAAGAGGATGGAGAAGGACCAGCCGGATTCTTTGGCAACGGTTGCTGTCGTCTCGGAGAAGATGCCGCAGACGCACAGTCATTATGCACCTAGCGAAGTCTATTCCTCTGCCGAGCCACCACCGGTAAGTTTTCTCCTTTCTTCTCAATTTTTTCATGATTTCACCTAACATAGATATACAGACTTAAAATTCTATGTAATAAACGGTCTGACGTGTGTTCATGTACTTACGTGTGTATGTGTGAGACGTGGAGGCGTGAGGTCTGGTGATTGCAAGTGTTATTTTTGTGTGCATGTGTACAGAAAAAATATCACATGTTTCTTTTCTTTTTTCTTCTTTTTTTTTTTTTTCTTTGACATTTTGTTGCTTGAAAAATTATATAATAAATGATACCATACGTTAATTTCTTGATATTAATGCAGGAAGGTCTTTCCGAAATAGATAAGATTATTTTTATTCGTTTTTCATTGATTTTTTTTTTCGCTTCAGTTTTAAAGCTTTTCGTATATAACGTGTACAATATTAATTTCAATATCGATTTTCTTTGAATCTGAAAGAAACTTTTGTATATACGTATGTATATACATATGTGCGTATAACAGGTAATATTTTTAATAATAAGGGCGATAACTTTTTTTTTTTTTTTTTTTTTTTTTTTTTTAATGAAAAAGAAATATTTTTTAAATTAAAGAGAAACGTGAAAAAAGAAATTGACGACATCGGGGTCGTCGTTCGACTAGTACATTTATTTACTTAGCAAACTTCACGGAAATCGTTATGCTTCCGCGAAAGTTCTTACAGATAAACCTTGCGCAAGACGTGCACTTTGCAAGGAATTAGTGTGTTACCTCGTTTGATCGACTTAGGGAAAGAAAACAGAAAGTTATCGAAAATATGGAATTTATTTGAGTCTTTTTTTCTTTTTTCGACGTCATTCTCTCTCTCTCTCTTTCTCTCTCTCTCTCTCTCTCTGTCTCTCTCTCTCTCTTTTCTTTTAAATATAACGCGAACATTATTATCGTCTCTTTGAACTTAACGATATTATGAATGAAAACAAAAAAGAGAAAGATATGCGAAAACGAATAATACTCAAAGATTTCAACAAATGAATAATATTATTTTATTTACAAAATGTCCATATTCGAAGATTATGTGCGTAATTGTTTTGATAATTTTATGATACAATATACCTTATTTAAAAGTTATCGATTTGTAAAAAATTTATCTGTTTTATATTCGAAACATTGGTATAAGAGTTTCTCTTTTGTACGAATATGTCATTACGACCGGAAGCTTTTATAACCGGTAGAGAAGGGTATAACAGAGACTCCATATCGGTCGTACTAGAAACTTCTACAGTATCTAATGTCCAGATGTTCATATTTACATTTTCTGTTTGAAGTATTTAAAAGCATACATGACTTTCAAATGAAGCAAGGAGAAAAAGAAATGCAACAAGTAAAAAAAAAAAAAAAAAAGAACAGAAAAGAAACAAAAAACCGAAAAGAAATATATATTATCTATCAGAGTATCTACTTCGTAAGAAAGAAATAAAATTATTCTTTGAGAGAGTCATTCTATGACAAGTAGAAAAACGAGATAACATTTTAAGTCGTATAGATACATATATAGATACATATAAAATCTGGACGAAGCATAATACAAAACTCGTTTCTTAAATTTCTTGATTATAATCATACATTTTGTCTTTTCTACGCTTGCCGAATCATGAATCATGGATCTTAAAAAAGCCGTGTATATATATATATATATATCCGATTTTGATGTAATCTACATTTTATACTGTCAATTATATGTTGGCATTAAAATTTCCGGAGACATCGATGCGCGTAAATCGTATGAAAATGATTAGTAACATTAATGGAAGTAATGTTGTTCGACTTGTTATCAAGGAATAAATATTTTGTTTGTATATTCGTTTAAATAACTCATCGACAGACAATTTTGAAAATTAGTTTGATACATAGCTTAGAAACAAAGTTTTCTTTCCAAAGTAAATATTAAAACTAATCGTTAGTAGAAATACATATATAGATACAGACTGATTTTCTAGATTTTAAAAATGAATTATTCCTTTCTCGATATTGTTAAGGCTCATTTTGTTTTTGTTCTTTTCAGATGTTATACAAAATTTTCTAGACATATAATTTTACAATTTGAAAGAGAAAAATTAGTCTTCGATAAAAGTCTCGAAAAAGAATATTTGATTTTTTATATTACTTAAGAACTGTTTCAACTAACTCGTTATAAGCTATTTATTTATTCATACGTACCTTTCCGGTTATAGATCAATTTTAGATAAATTAATTTATTTTATTATCGTTTTATTATCTTTTCTTTTTAATTATTACGATCGTCATAAAGAATAATGATCGAGCAAGTAGACTTTCTTCACGCTGTATAAATAAGATATAATAACTCTTTTGATTTGTATACCTGACAACAGTACCTCTTTACTTTTATCGGACAGATCGAGTAGTATAAAGGCTGCTGCACGAGATGGCCTACTATCTCTTTGAAACCTCTCACCTTAGAATCGTCCATCCGCATCGAGGTCACTACGAATTATATGAATAAGAGTAGGTACAGTCAATGTAATGAATTTCCATGTTTTCCCTAAAAGCGATCGCATATTATACCTTATTGTGATTATAATGTACAATAAGGCGAAGGTATTTAAATATAAAAGGAAAGAGGATTTTATTTTTTTAAGAGAAAATAAAAAGGTAAACGAAAAGCCGACTTGTTTTGCTTAGTTTCACTTTTCGGCGTTGAAATATTTGCGGGAAGAGACTTTGAACGGGTGAAAGAAGAGGATGGAAAGGAGGAAGAGGTGAAGGAGGAGAAGAAGTAGGAGAAGGAGGAGTAGGAGGAGGAGGAGGAGGATACCAAAGGAGAGCGCAAAACGACAAAAGACCTCGACTCGGTTGGTTAGCCAGCGTGAAG
This sequence comes from Vespula pensylvanica, assembly GCF_014466175.1. NCBI lineage: Eukaryota > Metazoa > Arthropoda > Insecta > Hymenoptera > Vespidae > Vespula > Vespula pensylvanica. The sequence goes on from NC_057694.1 coordinate 3,004,887, forward strand.
TCTCACACACTCTCGCGTCTTTCCATTGTATATTCAACTACATACGTACATGTGTATTTTATATGCAAACACGAAGAGAAGATCTATCTGTCTATGTGTATGCATGCCTTCGCGCGCAAATCCTAATTAGAGGAAGAGGAAAATAAGAGAGAGAGAGCGAGAGAGAGAGAGAGAGAGAGAGAGAGAGAAGCAATGATTATGTAAATTAATCGACTGTATATTGTGAAAACGGAATCGACCATGGCTTATGAATAAATCTTATATATTCTTAAAGGAAAAAAAAAAGAAAATATATAGAAATCATTTATCTCGAATACTTGATTTCTTCTCGATGAGCATCATCGTCCGGAAATGAAATATCATTGATACGTTCATTTCCGTTTAGGATATAAAAAAAATGTTACAAAATGTCAAAAATGACGAACGATTTCATAAAAATCGATCTTCTCTTTTATTTTTAATTTCTTTTTCTTTTTTTTTTTCTTTTTATCTATCAACAGGCATATATGAGGCCACCGATGAAGAGTACGGCGGTTCAGATCGCAAGGATCGCCGCTATCACTTTGATAACGATTTCGATTATTCTTGGAAGCTTCATTCTAACTGCGTCTTGGATTCAAGCTCGTATGTCCTGTACACCAGAAGCTATGGCTGCTATGCAAGCTGAAATGAAGTTTCAACAACAGCAACAACAACAACAACAGGGTGAATTATTGAAACACTTGCAACCGGAGGCTCTCATTCAGGCAAGAAAACAAATTATTACATACCGTTTAATCTAAGCAGTCTATTAGATCTTTGTCAGTAATTCGATGAAAATGGCGTTACACGCCGAGAAATCAACTTCTTTTTTGGATATCTTTAGAAATCGCGCTTTCTTCGATTTCTAAGCCTTTCTAAGATCGAGCACCAGTCTTCTATCATAAAAGATCACGCCCAGATAAATCGATCCTTAAAGACTTTCTGAACGAACTATTGCGAAATTTATTTTTACGATCGAAAGTGAAAAAGAAAGAAAACATCGCGGACGGAATGCCGTTAATTCGATTAACGCTTAACTCAAATAACCGAAAGAACAAATTTACTCGAGTATATTGAAATTAGCGGACACGTGATAAAAAGGATTTATATATCGGCATTTATCACAAGAAGTATAATATTGATTATTAATATAACGTAAATAATTTCTTTTAAAAACGTCTGTTTTATATAAAATAACAATTCAAACACGAAGATATTGAATAAAGATTGAACAATTTTACGATTTTAGAATATTTTCAACGATATTCTATGTCAAACAATTTCGATGTAACTTTCCAAACGGCGAAAGAAGAAATCGTTTCTCACGACAATAAGTAAAAAAGAAAGAAAGAAAGAAAGGATCGTGCTCGGTTGTCTATGGTCACGCCCTTCTTTTGTGGTATTTCATTTTACCGCAGTAACGATAGTTAAAGATGCGTTGAGTAGTAGATACTAAAGATCTTTATTGTTTTTCTTTGGTATTAAACCACAAAACTTAATTCACAGATCGAAGATCTTGTTCGATCGTGAAACTAATTTGTCTGAAAAAATGTTTCTCTTCTTGTTCGTACTAAAGTTAACTAAATAAATATACACTTATCAGTACCTATCAATTATCTCTTGGAATTGAATGAAACGATCCAATGAAGTTTTTTTATTTGTACGAATTTAAAATGGAAAGAGTTAGAAAAGAAAGTACTTACATTAATTTTTTTTCCATATCTTATATTATTATTTCTGGAATAGTAATGGTAAGCGTGGATGGTACAATACGTCGAAGAGATCAGATACGAGGATAGATTTAGAAAGTATACATTATTTATAACGTAGATACATATGTGCATATACGATCTAACGAGAAGAGTTACATTCTTGAGTACAAGAGCCACACGGAATGCAATTCTCTTTGATCGCGTCGCACGTTGTAATCCTTTTACGAGCATACACAACGACATGGAACAATCTCGAAAGTCCGAAAGCGTAGTTTAACTGCGCATTTAGCCAAGTTCGATATAGAGAAGTTGTGTGTGTGTGTGTGTGTGTATGTGTTTAGAAAGTACGGTCTCTGTGTGTTTGAACCAAGAAGATCGCGAAGCGTCGAATTCTCGGAAAGATCGAGAAATTAAATCGAGTGTAAAGATCGTTCAACGCGAGAACTCATATAGCGATTTTTCCTCATTCTCGCAACTTTTTTTTTCTTCGAACGATCGAAACTCGATAAAAATTTATTTAAATATATTTTCCTATCGATAGATCTTGAATTTTTCTTTCCATTTATTTTTTCTTTTTTCGTTTCTTCGTTTCGTCTCGTTTTGTTTGATTCTTTTTTTTTTTTTTTTTTATCTTTTCTTGTCGATCAACTCGTGGTAAACTTTCAAAGGGAAGTGGTCGACGTCGCAAAGGCAAAGTAGGTAATAGGCAGAGAAGAAAACTGAAAGAAACTGCGCAAAGCGGTGCCAGGAGCTGCGTTCAAGGAGAACCGCAATAAGAAATTACGTAATTCGTCTTGCGCTCTTCTCGACGCAGAGAACGACTCCTGATCTCCGTGAGCATGAGAGAATTTATTTTTTTTTTTTTTTTTTTTTTTTTTTTACGAATCGACGCGTTAGCTGACTTCTTTTCTATAGTACGATTAAACTACTTTGCAAATCGAAACCGCATACTCGTAAATGAGATTCTCATTGTAAGAGATCTACGAGAAAGGTATAGGGAAAGTTAGTGCACATACACGATCGGAATAACCAACCTACATATATGTACGATTTTATCTAATTATAATACGAAAGAAAAAAAAAGAAACTTTGGAAAAAGAGGATGTTTGTTTGAAAAACAACAAACAAATTATACCGAAATAATGAAATTCACAAATAAAAACGTCCATTATCTTCGTAATTGTTACACATATATATATGTATATGTAGATTTCCATCAAAGAGTTACGAGCAGCTTCTTGGAAATTGACTTAACAAATTCTGCTATTTCACGTGATCTTTAGAAAACAAGATATATATATATATATATTTGCAAGAGTATAATCTCCAAGATTATCACGGTCTGTCGCGACTAATAATAGAAATCAGAATTAATCGTTAGAACGCTACTTTATGTCCCACGCTAGCGATAAAATAACGACGATGAAAAAGAAAAAGGAAAAGGAAAAAAAAGGAATAAGGAAAGAAAAGAAAAGAGTCGTTTCATTTGCGTGTTCACGGAAGTGAACGGTTGGTATGCACATTGAAGCGAGAAGCGATTTTCTCTTTTGGCTAATAATCAATTTCTCTTTGCTCGTTTATTCTCGTCTATAGAGAAAAATGATATCGCACTTAGGACATTTATCTATCGACCGGGCTCTATTTGAATACTACTTAATTTTTTCAATGAATTTATTATCCATAGCTTTTTATATCCTTCAGCTAAGGTCATGAGATCAAACGTAGAATTTCAATGACGAGTTAAAGGCTGAACGATTCGTCGTGACGTCATCCTATTTGTAAAATCTGTAAGAAATGTCTCGACCGAGTTTGTCTTCTTACACACACAAACGCACGCATAGAAGTACGTGTGTGTGTGTGTGTATATATATATATATATACACGCACATACAAGTATATAGATTCACTACCGTTATACACGATCGATGAATCTTCCATACTCACGTCGCGTAAGTTGATCTTACTTTCTATCGACGACTTCGAAGAAAACCGGAAATGATATATCGTAGAAACTTAAAGTATATTGTAGACGTAGTTAGTTGTAATAAAATAATCGAAGTAAAATTAACTGAACGAGTTTTCACTCATATAGTAAAAAAAACTTGTTGGATACGAGATTTTTCTTTTTTTCTTGGAATTACTTCCGAATTTCCTTTTGCAACATTTGCACATGACCAGTTTTGAGAGAAAGAAAGAGAGAGAAATAGAAAAAAAGAATCGATAACAATGTCTTCCTGTTTCCTGTATGTTATTTATCAAACTTTTACGTTTTCTTCTTAGGTTTCAAAAAAATAAAAAATAAAAACAACTCGATTATCTACTAATTACTAAGTTGATATAGCTATATCGTTGAGATATAATATACGTCTGAATAACAAAATCGGATAGTATGTAACGATACGATGTTAAATAGGAATGATATACGTTGTAAGATCACACGTCAGATATATTCGCGTATCGTATATACGAAACAAAGGTTTCTTCCGTGGTGAGATGGTAAAAACGAGATATGCCGTTGGTCACCTTGACATTAATTATAACAACGTAATCATCATTATCAGCATCATTATCATCATTATTCCGTTTCCCGATATCCTTTAAGAAAGGAACGTTTTTACGATTGGCTAGAATACACTTGGAAAACATTACAATTCTTCTTCTTGCTTTTTTTTTAAGGTGTTTTTGTGTATATATATATATATATATATATATATATATATTCTTTTTCGAAAGTTTGTTACGTCGACGAACAAAAACAAATAAGATGAGGATTTGTCGAATTAATAGTACGTTCTTGACATTAATACGCACCGAGTGAAAGAAACGAATAAGTAATAAACGTGATCGTTTCGCTAGTTAAATTCCAAAGGTTATATCGTTGAGATTTTGAAACTATCAACGGCAATATGATCAGGTCTTAAGGAGGCTGCGCTGTATTTTTCACGACACTCCGTGGAAAGGTACGTACCACAACGGAAAGTGGGTTGCCCGTTGCACGCACCAGCAGCAAGGTGAACGTTCTCTGAAAAGATTTTCTCTCCGTAAACTAACTGTATTGTTACCCCGTTCGCTTAAGACGTTGTTACAGACGTTCACAGAATGTGTATACGAACGACCAGAAGAAAGCGCTGAGAGAGGGAGAGAAAGAGATAGATTCTCTTCGGATATTATCTGCGAATAATGAGATCGTGTACTTAGATCTATATCTAATTTTTCACGAAAAGAAAAGAAAAGAAAAGAGAATCAAATCAAATCAAATAAAAAGAATTACATTTTGATGAGCCTCCTTCATCTAGGATGAACACTCACCTTTCGAAATTGCCGAAGCGAATAACAAATTTTCCAAAGAAAGTCTTTGGCGAAACATCGCTCTTTTACTTCTCGCCAGAATGCACTGGGATCCTACAATTTTGTTGTGCACGACACACGCACTCTCTCTCTTCGCTCTAACTGCATAGATGCCTACATATATACATGTATATACGTATGTATCTATACATATATATATATATATATATATGTATATATAAGTAAAGGCCTCTTTTCTACAGAAACACCGTTTACTCTATGCACATACGATCGTACTTTATCGAGTTTCATACGCTGCATCCTGTCCTACCTTGATGATTATACAGCTTGTCACTCGTGCGTCGCGAAATCCTTTCTACGTCCTGAGTAATTTCCCAAGTGGAAAGTGCTTAGGTAATTACTTATTCTTGTCGTCGTAGAAATCATCGTTAAATTAATGCAATGATAATTTTTGTAAGATGATATTAAAAAGAAAGAAAGAAAGAAAGAAAGAAAAGGATAATGATTTTATCCCTTGGGATATCGATTTAGGATCGTTACGAGATACGAGACATTTGGAATAAAGATACGAGAAACGTTCTATTACTTTTCTTCTTTGTCGAAATCATTTGTTTTCGTCATTGTTACGCATCATGTTCGAATGTGTCAACGACAATCGTGTTTCACAAAAAGTCCGATGCAATGTACGTGCGTTTTCTAAACGTAAAATTATAATTTCGACGGACGCGATTGCAAGACATAGGGATTGGGGACAACTATACATTTCCAGAGCGAATGTGTTACAAAATCTTTTGAAATATTTACACGATCTCAAAAGTATAATATATATATGTGTATATATATATATATATATATACATACACACACATAGATGCGTATTATAAAACATACCAAAATAAAAAGATCAATGAATAAAATCAAGTAGCCTTTCTTCTCGAGGAAATGTTTGAAGAAAATATTAAAAAACGAAAAGAAAAAAAGAATCTAGGGACTATTTAATACTTCGAAAGCTGTAACTATCGTCATAGCGGCAATTATCCGTTCATTGGTGCAACTCTTCTTCCTGGTCGCGATGGATCAGGTTGCGAGAGAAAGTGAATTGGCTTTGGTTTATCGCACTATGACCTCGAGGAATGGTAGAAATCGAATATGAGTTCTACGATGAGTTTACAAAATAAATTATTTGTCGACGCGCGACCCATCGTTAATAATAATATCGTAAAATTATCTACATATACTTGGTTATATCTGTATGATAAAACAAAAAAAAAAGAATAAGGGATTACGTGATTAATTTAATAAAAAATGTGAAACTTTCTTTTTCTCTTTCTCTTTTTCTTTTTGTCTTCCTTTTTTTAATTAACTTTACGTATGATTGCCATAGGATCCCATTGAAGCAAAGGAAAGTTTACAAAGTCTTGCCGAATCGGCTAAGAAGGAAAATGAAGTAAATACTAAAGATATAAAGATTCAAAAGGAAGAGGACAATGCTTCGAAATCCGACAATGAAAATGGCGATCGCGACGAGGACGACGACGATTACGATGACGATCAGTTTCCTCCTGTGCATATTAAACTTCCCCTTCAGCTCGATTTGGACGATATTGCTGGAGTAAGTTGAATTTAAAGATGATTTTATCTATCGAAAATACGTAGGTGTATTTGTAAAAAAAAAAAAAAAAAGAGAAAAGAAAAAGTTGCAACTATAATATTTAACTTTTCCCTCTGCGTAATTTTTGTTTCATCAGGCATTGATGCAACAAGCACGAAGTAGAGTTTCCTGTGTAGTAGAAAGACGAAGAGCCGATGAAGTAATGGACGGAACTAACGACAACGGACTGGATAACAGTACCGATCCTCAACGTTTCCAAAGATTAAGTGGTGAACGCGTTGCTATCCTTTGTGAATCAGGCAATCCTAATCAAGAGTAAGCACAGTAGATATTAAAAGAATGTCATAAAAAAAATAATACATGTAATTATTATAGTATCTGAGACGTGACAATCGAAATCAACCAAATCAATGTTTTACAGGCAACAGGAGCAAGAAATGCTTACTCCGATCATTGTTCCATTAGGAACTGTACAAATTCCTCTTCAATCACAAGAACCTAATCCAAATTATCATCAGTATCAAATTCACACACAGTATCAAGTTCCTGACATGCAACAATTGCCGTTGAGCGATCCACGAGGTTTAAATCATATACCGCCTAATGTCCTTCCTGCTGAACTACGTAATCTTCCTCAACTTACGATGGAAATGAGACCACCGCGAATGGGTCCACAAGTTCCAATGATGGGACCTCAGACCGGTGCAACAGGACCACAGGTTAATATTTCATTTTATTCGAGAAAACTATGTTTATTGATTTTGTTAAGATATTGACTATTATTATATACGAGAACTTTCATCGTCTCGTAAACAAATAATGTTTCTCTTTATTTATTTCGTTTTATACTTTAGATCGAAATGCGTCAAATTCCAATCGAATTACGTCATTTCCCAATGGACCCATCAAGAAATATGCGACCACCGATGCCACAAGAACAACGTCAAGAACCACACCAAATACCGATTATGTATCAACAACCAGATCAAAATCTTGAAATGTATGGTCAAGAACAGCAGGGTGCAGCTATGATGCCACCACCACCACCACCACCATCGCATACCGAACAACAAATTCCCGAACAAAGAGTATTGCCTCAAATGATCGTACCACAAACAGAACAAAGAATGCCCATGCAACCGCAAATCGTTCCAGAAAGACCTCATTCACCTTTCCAGGGAATACCTATCGAAATTAGAAGGATTATCCAACAAGTACCCTTAGAGATAAAGAACATAATTCAACACATTACGGGAGAAGCTCGACCAGTACCGATACAAGTTTCTGAAGGAGCACGACGAGAGGCAAGTTCTACTCACTCACTTAAATGAATTCTTATGTTTAATAGAAAATATCAAATACTTATTTTTCTTTTTTTTTTTTTTTCTAGAATCCACAAGAATTCAAACCATTCCCTGAAGTAACACGACCTATTATACCTATGGGATCGTTCCCACTTCCCGTCGAAGTAAGAAATCTTTTGGAACATGGAAATATTGAAGGACGCCGACGAGAGGATGCTTCTAATGAGCAACAAGAAGCTAAACCTTTCCCAGGTCCAGAGGACGAGGGTGAAGAAGTTGAGAAGAATTTTCCTGTACCTGCTGAAATTCGTAATATAATACATCAAGTACGTTGCATTTAATTATCTAGAGATATAAATTATTAAAATAAAAATATGTAAAATATATTTACAAAAAAGAAAAAAGTGAATTGAATAAAAAGGAAAAGCATGCCGTCGTTGGTAGCGTGGCCGAGCGGTCTAAGGCGCTGGTTTAAGGCACCAGTCTCTTCGGAGGCGTGGGTTCGAATCCCACCGCTGCCATTTTTTTCTCTTTTTTACTTCCAAATAAACTCAATGTGAAGTAAATAGATACTCTTTATCGTTATCATTATAATAAAATCTGTGTAGGTTGTAGAAGGACGCGCATTTCCTGTACCAAGGTTCACTTTACCTTTGAGACCTGTAGAATCATTGGAAGTACCAGTTGAAGCTCGTGCCGAAGTTAGCGATGGCCAAATGTCCGATCGTGAATCGGAACATCAACAGCAAGAGCAACAACCAATGCACGCTGTAATTCAACAACAACAGCAACAACAACAACAACAACAACAACAACAATCGCAACAACAGCAACAAGAACGAGAAGAAGAGAATCGACCACACTGTCAGTACAAAAAAAAAAAGAATTTTCTAACGACATATAGCATGATAATAATTAATTTATAAAATTCTACATAGTTTCTTGTGATATTGAACTATTTACATTTATTATATATTTTTCAGATGTTCAACCACGTTCCGTACGTTCAATTCCTGAACCTTTCGCCCATCGTCGAGAAAAACGTGTACGTCGTTGCGCTTGTGATTGTGCTTGCTAATTTTGTCTAATTTGACGAGTTTAACGCTTTTTCGGGGCTAACTTAAAAATTTATCTATCTATCTATATAAATATATATATATATATTTTTGATGTGCATATATATATATATATATTTATGCGTATATATTTGTTAACATTTAATGAAAATCTAATGCCCTGAAGTAATATTCTTTTTATTAAAAACATGTAGCTACCGCGTCGTTGTTCTTTCATATCTAGAATTTCCTAGAATTGGAGGAAATTGCGGATCTTACTATTAGTTGAAACGATACGTTTAGAAGAATCATAAAAGAATTAAAAGCGACTTAAGATAATAAAATAGAAGTTTCGACTAGAAATAAATATATATATATATATATACATATATATATTAATATATCACTCTAAATACATGTATAAATCAGGATCGCGTAACGATCATACATAATAAAATAATCGGTACATTGACGACTCGTTAAAACATTTGCGAAAGATGGAAACTAATACTTTTCTTATATTTACACACTCATTATTGCAAAATACATTAATTGTATGTTCACATATATTTTGTCATGATTAAAAGCTGAGTTCATTGAAAAAAGAAGAATACGAAGTGGAAGCAATTGATTATTATCGTTCGTTAAAAGTTATTATTTGTATCACCGAATATTCCCATTCCAATAATTAACTTAATGTTGATTTATTAGTGTAGGTTCCTAATTGATGTGGTTTCGACAAATTTTAATTAATATTAACAGCAATTATTTTAATAACTTCTTTGTACCCAATTATTCTACCCAATCAAAAAGATAAAATAAACATCGACAATTTTTCTATACAAATCGATTCATTGCGTTATATTACATATGTATATGTCTTTTAAGAATTAAGTTTTTCTTAAGAAAATTTGTTTATAAGTTTAAAGACAAAAACAATCTATTTATTTAAATCTAGTGCCACTTAAGACTGAAAATTGCTTTTGCAACGATTTACATTAAAAAAGAATCCAGATGTAATATTTGGCCGAATTTGATAAACAAGTTCTTATCTTAAAGATAAAGGTTTAAGAGAGCAAATAACTTTTCCACATAAAGTCAACAAAAACGAAATCTCGATTGACTTTGACAATTATCGAAGTAATTTTCTTTTGCATTCTGACAATTACATTAAACCGCAATATACCATAGTTGAAATAATCCTTGTGCAAAATTTAATTGAGTTAATTAACAATACAAAATTTATAAGATACAAAAATAAAGGAATTTGCTATAGCGATGTGTAAATATACAATAATCGCATAAGAGGCAGATATCTCTATTATTCACTTGATGATTCTGTAAAATTATTCTACAATATATAATCTTGCATAATGTTGCTATAATTTAAGGTATATCTAAATTAAAATATATATATGTTTCAATAATAAATTAAAAAAAAAATACGAAGCACTATGGAGTAAAATCCAATTTAGCATTAATCGGTAAAGGTGATTTCTTCATCACCGACAGACACAGAGTATGTGGTTTACTTTGTAGGGGGCGAGATTAACTAGATAGTGGGAGACTAACTTTGAAGCAGATAGGCTAAATTTATAGGGATAGTAAGAGAGCAAGCTAACTTTGGAATTGGTAAAGCTAGTTGGGTAGGTGGAGGGGAGTTTTATTGGTGGCAGGGCTAACTTTGTAACAGTGAGATGAACTTTAGAATTGGTAACGAAGAGTGCTGTTTTACCCATCGTTGACAAAATAGATTCTGCAACAGTGGAGACATTGTTTCCATTTTACTCTTGTAAATCATATTTCGTCCATACCTCTCCCTGAGATCACATATGTTATTTGCGAAAGGTGCTAAACAACTTAGGAAAAAAATATAGAAAGTACGCTTCTAAAGGTAAATTATTGATTCAATTCGGTATAAGAAAGAAAAAATTATATTTATCGAGCGAATCAAGGAAAAGTGAAAAAACATACTAATTGTCATCATATAACGCATAAATATATTTTATTATTTCTTTATCCAAAAAAGATAATCGTAAAATGTGAACAATCTGTTATGAAACAATCTGTAATATATTTTATATTTGATAAATAGTAATGTAAGTACTATAGAATTTAATGGTCGTGTTTGATTCTTTGTTCTAACAAAAAATATGCGCAGTATTTATTCGCCTTACAAACTTCCTATTTTTACCGTTACAAGAGGAAACTGTATCGAATCATATATTAATATATGTGGACTAGTTTAGTTAATTTCGACGTGTTAACAACAAAATATTACAAAAATATAACGTAGTGCATTACAGTATTGTGATTAACTGAAAATAGTGACATAAATAACACAAAATAAATGTTTGAGTTATAAACAATGGTTAAAATATAACCTATATATAAAATTTATATCAGTAACTAATAATAAATAATAATCTGAGAAGGTACGCATATCGAAGTCAAAGATTGTATGAAACTGTTTTATATGCATTATTTTATATACATATGTATTTTTTAGCTATTATTAAAAAAAAAAAAAAAAAAAGCAAGAAACATTATTTAAACATTATCATTATTGTGTTATCATTATTGTTGCAAATTAAAGATGTATATTTTTAGATGTAATATTTTGCGAAGTATAAATATAGTGAGGTTAGAATATTTGTTGACATTCACGTAAATCTTTTTCGCTTTTTATACACAACCGTTAAGCAGGAATAACTTATAAATAAATAAGTTCGATCTTCCGATCCTTAATTCTATTTCGTATACATTGGAATTCACCGTAAAGTAGTGTCTGTATATTTTGATTGTTATCTTTATTATTGAATCATACATACATAAATTTTATTCATTTATTATTAATTTTCTTATTATTTTTGCAAAATAATGAATCACAATGTGCGTATTAATTCTTTTTTATCTTATTTTTAATTTTACAATTAGATCATGTAAACTTATAATGCTGAAATGAATACATATATAATTGATTGTAAAATCAAAATAGTACAAAATTTATGTTATTGCAAATTAAAAATAAAAAATAGTAATAAATATATATAAACTAGAAATTTTGTTATACTTACAGGCTTTTCTTTTTTTCTCTCAGAGGATTCAAATTATTATAAAACGAAATAATTGTAGACATAATTTTTAGTTGTTCTTTTTGTATAAATAACTTCTTAATGACTTAATTTTACATGATTTAACTTGTTAATTAAATTTATTAATTTCATTATATGTTTCAATTACAGATTAAAGAAGAATATCATAAACCAGTTACACCAAGATGTCGTGCTCCAATAAGAAATATAGAGAAATTTAATAATGTAATAATAATATGCCTGTATGGATTTAGATTTCTTTGTACATAATTTATCGATTTCATTGAAATTAAATAGCATTATGTATTTCAATTGCAGAATAAGGAAAAACATCTTAAACAGATTACACCAAAGTGTCGTCCTCCTATAAGAAACATTAAGAATTCAAATAAGGATAATAATAATATATCTGAGGATTTAAATTCCTTTATATATAAACAAAATAATAATATGAGGTATTCAAAAGAATTTGTCAATGACACACATGATGATAATAATGATGTGAATTCTGATAGGGACAATTTATTAAATGAATCCGCCGAAATAAATCAGTCAACGATATGTAATTCTTCATTGAGAAATAGTCATAATGATAGTCCACAAGTAGTTAAGTCGTTTCCTTTTTTTTTTAATAAACAGAAGGAAGATAATAGAGGAGATAGCAAAAATAGTAACTTATATTGTATATTTATGCTGATAGTTGTTGTCGTTTCGTGCTTTGTATGTCTTCCTACATTACAAAATAATAATAATGAATCAATGCAGATTTCATACGATAAACAAGAAAAAACGATACAAGAATTCCGTAAATCAATAATCGATGTTAGATTAAAATTTACAAGTCAAAAATCTAATATATGGAATGCATTCTCATCTCAAGTAGAAGAAGTTATTAATGGATCAACAAAAGTTTCTATCATTATTTTGCTCGGAAATGAAACGAATACAATCAAATGTTTAGCACATTTCTTTGGAGACATAAGTGGCAAGGCTTTAGGTAGTGATAACTATTTAATATTCAATACGAAAAACATTGAGAATGATCATGGAAAAATCATTAATGGATTAAAAACAGAGATTTTGAGAAAAAAAGCTGTGGTAAGTTTAGAAACGTTTAAAGTAGTCATATACACATTTCAATTTGGATAAGCATATCTATATATTCATTGATTACTGAAGTATTATTATATCAATCTATTATACAATTACTTGAATAATTCATATGACAGACTAAAGATATTAATTAACTCGTACATTTTTCAGATTATCGAAGATTTGCTTAATATAGGTTCTGAAGCTGTTAAAGTATTGCATAGTTTGTGTGACAAAGAAAATCCTTTAATTCCAAAGACCATGTATATAATTACTATTATATCGAGTAATTACGAAGGATTACACACAGATAAGTTTGTAGAAGATTCTATTACTGCCAAATTTTCTAAATTTATTGATTTGGATATTTTAAATCCTCTTATTACTCGGATCATGGATGGTCCGATAATATCAATTTCACCAGAGCCAAATATGAAAGAGAAACAGAATATTGGTGAATGTTTACTTCTTTAATTTATCTTATCTTTTTTCTTCGTAGAATATATAATTATATTATATATGAAATATTTCTTTTTTATACAAAAATGTAAACTATCGTTTGAAAGTGTTTCATCAGGATATGGTAGAACTATAAACACATCATTTTATATTAGATATTAAAAACAAGAATAAAAAATGTATAATAAGGATTGAAAAAAGCTTTAGAAATATTTATTATTATGCAAATTTATTTTGTTATGCCAAACAATGATACAGAACGACATTCGTAAATGAACTATGTAAAGCATAATTCAAGATAATTTCTACAAACTTATAAAAAATATAACAACGAGATAGATGCCTCTGATATAATGCTAGATTTTGCCTATACCGGCCAAGATTATTCGAGTTTAAAGTATAGTAAAATGGATTACTTCATGCATGTTTCACTCCACATTTTCGTTATTACCATTACAGCGTAATAGTCGGCAGTCGGTGTTACAAGTATCGTCAGAAATCGTACGTTTATGGGGCTCATTGCCAATTTACAATATCATTGATTACTTACAATTATTTTAAATTATTGCACATACAGATAAAAAATTTAATCAATAATAATTAATATTGCGATCTATTGCATGAACTTTTGAAAAATATTAATTCGTAAACATATATTGTACATAATTTGCTTATAAATCGTGTTAATTTATGTACGAATATTTATTGGAAAAAATATAAAAAATTTATCTTGTTAAATATAAATATTCGTCAATAGTTCATTAAGTATAATAAATTATATAAACATATTAAACTTAATAATTATACATATATTGCAAAAAGTTTTGTCTTATCTTCTTTGTGTAGAATTCTTGATGAAAATCAAATTACACTTATTTTAATAATCCTTTTGTTTTATTCATTTTTTGGCATTATTATAAAGTGTTCTATTGAATTTCTATATCGAAAGATGTTACATGCAGTAGAATGTTAGTAAAAAAGAGGTAAATATCTTTTGAATATACTTATGTACTATAGTGTGTTATAAATTGGCAACAAGTACTCATAGCTGCATACTTTGCTAAAAAAATGTATTAGCAAAGTTTCTACTATTGAGTTTTATTATGATACAGTCGGTTTCTGTCGTAATTCAAATCGGTAACTAAAAGTAGGAAGTATATATAGAAATTGTATATAATATAGTATCGTCAAACCTAAATAATAAATACAATTTATACAGTCACAGACTTTTTATACAGAATGTCCAAAATCTAATGTGCTATACAATAGTAACATAAACAATTTTCAATCCTTACACATGCAATTTACTTCCTTGATTAATACATAATTCTTACGAATTTTCTAAATATTAGAAATTACAATTTATAATCATACCATTTATATCGATTACAATGACAATGATTAAAAATTTATCTTTTCCATATCCAATTATAGTTTTGAATGGCCGTTGTTGAATTAGATAATAACTTACTATGCTTTTGTGTACAATGAAAAAAGAAAAGTGAACAAAAAAATACAAGAAATGAATATTCTACGTAAACTAATATAAAATCATTCGTTTATATATACCATCTTTTTCTTTAAATATTGAAATTTCATGCTTCTATTGCTTGCAAGTATTTTAGAAAAGTAAATCGGTTTGTTTACAATTGTCTGATTTGTAATAATGGGTTTCCTCTATCAGGGCACTCTGTATAGAACAGCCTTAATATTATGAAATACGTATTTACAGTAAAAAAGTTTAATTGGTCATATTTTTACCTAGCATAGTAAGGAGGTGAATACCACGTTGTGTAATGTTGTCCGAATTGGCTGTAGTCGTGTACTTCAGTCGTACAGTGTCTTGCAAATTGCGCAAGTGTCGTAATTCTGAGTCAGTCACGTCATAATAAGGTGTATGTATATATCTGCCCTTTGATTGAATCGGTTCTTTACCACATTTAGTGCTTAAGCCATACTTACTTTTTAAGCACTAAACGATTTCTTTTTTTATCTCTGTTAAACTGAATGCTTTACGCTGCATAAGTATATGAATAAGTTTACTAATCGATCCATTAGTACGTATTATACGAAAGCTTTGATAAAAGCTTTACTATCATAATTTAGTAAAGGTTTTAAAAGGAGGGAGAGAGAGAGAGAGAGAGAGAGAGAGAGAGAGAGAGAGAGAGAGAGAGAGAGAGAGAGAGAGAGAGAGACAGACAGACAGACAGACAGACAGACAGAGAGAGAAAGCCAAAGCAATTGATGCAACATTTACGGAACATATGACCTGGTAAAAGTAAAATGCGTTAAAAATTACGATAAATATTCATTTTGCATCTTCATTGTTATGTGAAAAATCTAGTACTTTTAAAGGGGGGTACTATTGATATTTTTTGATGAATACGAACTCAAAAGCATTTGTAATAATACAATGTATGAGAAAACTCGTACAGCTAGTTGGTATTTCAGTTTTAGAGATATTACATTTCTCATGAGATTAAGGATCGTAAAAGATAGCGTGGAACATCGTATTCAGAAGCACGTATTCCAGGTTTCAATCAATAATTAATCATTTAGAATTCGAAGCCTTCGACTGGAAGTTGAGAAGAATCGGGTGCTGTGAATTGAAATTGTTGTCCTTGCGAATCAATAGATGGAACGATTCTAGTGTCTTCTTCCTCGGAACCAAAGTATCGATCGATGATATCAAAAGCTTTTTGATAAATGTCCATATTTTGATGAGATTGTAGGAATTCTATTTTATCTAGGCCTAAAACATCATAAATAAATATATAAATATTACGCAATTAAATTAAATAATATAAAGCGTAAATATTTTTTTCGTTTTTATATCGATACGTTACCATAACATTCTTCGATCAATACTGCGTAAGGATTAATACCATTGTGCATACTAGCGTCTTGTTCTCCAAGACGTAAAATATTTTCTAAACCATTTAATGCAACCTGCACAATTTTTGCATCCATAACGGTTAACAAATCGCACAATGGTGAAATACATCTCTGTGAAGCAAGATAACGAATTTGTTCAGGAGTACCACCGCTGGTAGCATTTGTGATTGCCCAAGCTGCCTCTTTTCGAGTTTTAAATTCGGCTTTTCCTAATATATCAATTAATACAGGGAAAATGTTAGCATCAATAACAGCCTAGAAACAAATAATGAATATTAACAATGTATACGCTTCGTTTCTCTTTCTTTGTCCAATAACATTATTAACAGTTTCAAAATTAGAGATATAAAATAGTTTATTAACAATGATTATCACCTGTATTTGCTGAGGGTTACCAGCAGTGATATTAGATACTGTCCAACAAGCTTCCTTACGTATGCTTTCCCGTGAAGAATTCAAAAGATGTAATAAACAAGGGAGCGCTGAACAATTTAGTACGACTTGAGTTTGCACGTCATCTCCAGTAACTATATTACCAACAGCACGAAGAGCTGCACTTACTACATTGCTCTCTTCACGCCTAAATAAATAAGGATTATGTATATTGTTTTATTCATCTATGTACATTTATATATAAAAAAGTAGATATTTGTTGAATTCCTAGATATCATGTGCGTATACACGGAATATTCGAATCGTGACAGTTTGATATCTTCGCTGTGGCTTATCATACACAAACCCCATAAAACTATACCGATAAACATATAATATATCGTACAAACTTTTCTAGTATTCTATTATAAAGACATCAATTATGCTTACACAAAGAAAAGCTTAGTAATACCTGACACGATGTTATAATTTGTTTATTACTGTTGATCGATATTTTATAAATGCTGACACACATATATACACACACACACGCGCGTATCGACAATATAGCATTACGTATTACTCACATCAAAAGTTCTACAAGGCGCCTACAAACACCAGCATCTATAACTGCTTGTATTTTATCGTTTGGCCCATCACTTAAATATGACAAAGCCCAACAAGTATCGGCAAGAACATCTGAATCTGGATGATTAAGAAGATGAGCTAAAACTGGTAAGGATGGTGCCACTTTTGAAAATACAGGTGCAGGGTTTTTGCCACGACAAAGATTTGATAATGCCCATACAGCATTCCGTGTCATAGATAAATGTGCAGTTTTAGAAAGAAGTCTGAAAATATAAGATTTGTTAAAAATAATTATTATAAAATAACACGTAATGTAAAAAATATCATATCTAATTATTAAAAAGATTGAAATGTTTAAATAATAATCCAGAGAATTATTTACTACAAAATAAAAAGTAATAAAAAATGAATGAAAACTAGAACATACTGTAAAAGTGGTGTAAGGACACCACAACTAATAACATGATCTCTACATTCAGGACTATCTCCTGCAATATTGCCCAAAGCCCAAACTGCTTGTTCTCGTACATCTTCATACTCAGAACTGAGTAACGATATGAAAGTAGGTACAGCTCCTGTTTCTATTACCATGCGCGTTTGTTGAGATGTCCCACTTGCAATATTTGTCAAAGCCCAAGCCGCTTCAAACTGTTACATAATATTTGATATTGTTATTATCTACAAGACTTTTTTACAAATATTTATTTTTATTTATAATGGATGATATTCGATGCTGTTACCAAGAAAAAAATACGTTTCTTTTTTCTTTTTTTCAACAAAAAAAATTCTTGTAACTTTTCATTATTCGTTACAAATATAAATCAATTTTCTGGATATACAAACCTGGAGCGTACAATTACTATCATTTTTCAAAAATTCCACAAATCGAGGTACTATTCCTGTATGTATAACTTCGTCTATAGGAGGATTTGGTTCTCTGGATAATAATTTTCTGAATTTCTGAGTAGCTGCTAATTGATCTTCTACATTAGGACTGTATAATGCTTGTACCAATTTTTTTGTTATAACAACACTTTGCTGTAACATAAAAATGAAACATTAAAATAGACAAGAAAGTTTTTTTTGTTAGTTAATAGAAAAGAAATATAAATTTTACTAATTGTGGTGTAGGTATAGAATATTCATCTGCAGTGGCAAGATTATCCTCATCGGTAACAATATTAGGTACATTACGTCTTTTTGATAATTGTTGTTCACGCTTTTGTTTTCTTAATTGCACACCTTCTTCTTCTCTACGTCGTCTTAATTCCTGTGAGTCTAAGCCCACATTTTTATAACGATACTTATGTGTCGGTCCACTTGACATCTATAAATAAAAATTCTTTGTTCGTCAATAAGTTAAAGATTATTTTAAACGTATACATCTTTCTATTTAATAACAGTGGACATAAAAAATGGGTGTTATGGGACATATAAGAAACAGATATGTGTCAATATTAAAAGTAAAAAAAAAAAAAAAAAAAAAAGAAATATTTACTTATTTATTTTAAACAAAATAGAGATATTTGACACGTATTTGTGTTCTATAGAAATGTTGTAAAAAATACTATGTAAAATAATGCGTTCGCGAATTAGCACACATTTGTGTGCATGCGCATATATATATATATATATGAATACAAAGCATTTTCTATATTCCTTGACAACAAGATGGAATAGATAATAAAAAATAAAATATTTACTTTATTTTCCTCACTCTGCAGTTTCCAATTGTTTGAAAAATAATATAATATCAAAAAATGATAAACAGAGATAAAGAAACGTAGTTGCTTTCTTCGTTACGCTACTAGTACACACAGCTACTTGGTTACGTACGCGTTTCCGTGTGCAAGGTATTCGCATGCAATTCCCCACCTTTACGAAGCTAAACGAACGTATCTGCGCGCGTGCGCGCGCGCACGCTTGTGTGTGTGTGTGCGCTGTGCGCGCGCGTGCGCGCATTTCACCAGTAATATTAACGTAAAAATAATCGTACCAAATATTCGTTTGAAAATGAAATAACAATATTCATTGAAAATCAAATTATTCAAATGGAATTATAATTCGAAATTTACATCTTCCATTAATTGTTTAAACATGGACCACGTTTAAAAATTATATTTGTCATTGTCGCTTGAAAAGGGTTATGTATTAATTGATAGAAAATGAAGTTGCATTTATTTCGAGAATACATTTACTTTATAGATGAAAATAAAATCGATAAAAAAGTTTCAAAAGGTTTTCTTTAATGACGACGAATTATTTTGACGATGCTTTTTTTATTATATATATATATTTTTTTTTCGAAAGCATTAGACATTTTCGCACACGGTAGATAGACTGACATTGGCCTGGAATTGTCTCGATTCATCGATACGTCATTATTGTTGTCTTTTACTACACATTCGTATGTCCGAATTAAAATCAATTAGATTTAATACTCACGTTTGTAAAATATTTTCAAGCTGTCTATTATACGTAAAATATCATAAGAATATATCTACCAGCCACTACCACACTTTTTTCTCGTTAGCAAACTTTGGCAGGCAATCGGTGAGCCTTCTTCTAGTCTTCAACGCGCAAGGAATCACGGGGTTAGCTAACGACATCCTGATAGGTCAATTCATATAACTATAAGATTTTTTACTATACTTATATTTTCTTATTTCTTGATATATCTATAAAGTTGGCAGGAATATACATATATTATTTTTTTCGATAGAAAAAAGTATTACTGTAATTATTAAAAAAAAAAAAAAAAAATACCGTATTCCAAATAGAAGTAAATTGCCTGCATCTTAAAATGGGTAATTTTTTTTTGTTACCAAGCATCATCATTCTTACCTGATATTACTAGAAATAGTTACTAAAGTTAGACTCGACAATGACAAGTAATTGGAGACAACGTGTGATATTCTGAGATAAACTGATACAAAATGTAACTAATAATATAAGTCTGAACGAATTTTCAATTATATTGATTCGGTTGCATGTATATTTTTTCTATATGTGATATATATTAAATTTATATTTATTTTTGAAAGTAAGTACTTGCAAAATTTTTCAGTATTTATTTGTTTATCCAAAAAAGATAATACACGTGAGCTTTTTAATAATTATAAACTAAAATTGAATTAATTGCTTTTAATTTTTTAATCGCACATTTCTACGTGATAAAAAAAAAATAAGCAGAATATGTAAGTTCTTTCTGGAATAGCCAATGAGAACGTTGAGAAGCTAGTGATAATGTATTTGTCAACTTTTTATTCCTCTGTTTCAAACGAAGTTTCTTTAAATGAAGTATCATAACCTTGAAATGTTGTATATAATAGTTGGTGTATTTTAACGTGTTGCATGTTCTTTTAGGTTAGGTATGTACATTGACAAATATAAAATGGATTGCGTATTTCGTAATAAAAATGTGAAGTATTTTATAAGAAAAAGAGGTAAACTTCGAATTATCATGTTCTGTCTCATTGTAATGAAGTGTTATTAACCAATCCACGATACAGACCAGTATCGTACCATGTAGAAAAAGTACCTGCATTTTATACAGTGTAATATTAATAGTAATTATTTACTTAGTTTTTAATCAACAATTATTAATTTTTAAATGTCACTAAAACATAAAGAATAATCTTATTAAATGATGTAGATTTGAAATTTTAATGTAATTTCGTTTCAAAAAGTTGTTACCCAGGGTTCTTAAAATTATATGTATGAGCTTGAGTAAGACAAAGACAGAATATGATAATATAACGTTCGCCTCTTTGTTTTCTTAAAATTCTATATTATTAATAGTGCAATTCACAGTCACTAATGATTATTCAAGAAAAAATATATATATATAATATATAAGTCACATATATATATATATCAGACGTTTATGTTAAATCATAATCTTTAGATTTAAAAATTATTTTTTTTTCTTTGTGTTCTATGTACAATATTATATCATACGTTAAATTAAGTTATTTAAGTTATTTTTTATTTACGATATATTTTTTTTCTTATTAAGTTATTTCAGACTAATACTATATTATAATAAAAACGAGGACAGAAAATTGTATTAATTTTTCGTAGAATTTAGAAAGAAAGAAAAAGAAAGAGGAAAAATAATAGTAAATTATTATTTCTCCATAAAAAAAAAAAAAAAAATAAATAAAATAAAATAAAAAAATAAAAATAAAAATAACATTGATTTTAGTAAGTTATAACTTGTAACTTGAATATGATAAAATAATAATAATTATAAGTATACTATAATTATCTGTCTTAGATATATGTGTGAAATATATATCTATGTCACAAGTAATTTTAATCAAAGTACTTAATATTATTGCGTTTAAATATTAATAATTTGTTTAATACAGTATGTCACTATTAATCAACCGGAATGTTTCTTTTTTATATATATCATTGCATTTAAATAATTGATAATAATTGATAATAATTAAATTTAACTGTTTCGAGATAGTCGTTTAAACTGCCCACATTTGGAGCATTTTAAACGTCTATGGCATTTAAAAATGTCGACATTTTGAGAAACATAATAAGCCTGGCTTTATTCGTACGCTCGACTATTCTTTTGTCGGATAAGCCGATAGGTTGAATTGATAAAGATTAGAGGTAAAAGGGAGGTAACAGGGTCCAAGGGTGTTTGGAGTTAGGCGACAGAAGTCACCCAGCGAAACGAACCAGGAGTATATAGGGAAGGGGATGATGTCACATAGGGGTCTCTCCCCCGTCTAAATACATACAGATGCAGGCCGGATTGATGCATTGACTGAGAGTACAGTGACGTAGAAACGGACAATGTAATATCTCCGTAGAAAAAATTCGCAATTTTTCTTTTCTGAATCGAATAATGGGAGACGAACAATAATCTATCCGTGAGAACGTCAAAAACACATAGAGGAAATTGTATTCTTTATTTATTAAATAAGAAATTGAATCTTAGAATACTATTTATATCTTTCTCTAACAATAAATTACATAATAATAACGTTATCTTTTCTAATATAAAATCAATATAACTTGCCACGATTTGTCATCTTTAATGTTCTAATAATCGGCATAAAATATTACATGAACACTGTCATATGTTATATCTATAAGTATTCATTCAATAGCACTCTAATATATTCTCATTGAATTATAATCGATAAATTCTTTTAGAATCTTTCTTATTAGAAATGAAAGACACGGGGGATAAGATGTAAAAAAGAAAGAAAGAAGAAAAAAAAAAAGAAATGGAGAATTACAAAAATTATTAATCTGACTCTTATTTCGTAAATATCTCGCAAAGATTTTGCCTACGCTATTGAGAGAAGCTTCGTTTGGATGACTCATGCGATCTCACTTGCAGACTCCCCTGCGCACTCTCGTATCGTAGTCATACACAATAGAGAATGGTAAACGTAGTAAAGGTAACTTGCATGGACCAACGACGGGCACGACGACGGTGTGCACGGCGATATGCACGATGTGCCAATCGTTCCCCTTTCTAGTTTGCTTCGACTCTTTCTCTCTCTTTCTCTCTCTCTCTCTTTCTATATCTATCTATCTTTATCTCTCTCTTTCTTTTTGGTTCAAGCGTTCGCGAGCCACGTGGCAGCATCCCCTTCTCCTCCCTGATATTCTATTTCTCTCTTTCTCTCTTTCTCTCTTTCCCTCTCTGTTCTTCACCCCACCTACTCTCTCGTCTCAACAATTGATTACCCAACGAGCAACTAGCCAAATTGTGATCGTCCTCAAAAAATATGTTCACTACTTTAAAAAATATATTTTCTGAGATACTGAATTAGTAATCATAGTTTAATATTTTTTGGTTTTTCTTTTTTTATATGTAGATGTATATATATAAAATATATAATATGTATATATATTATTATTATGTATTATATATATATATATATTATTTTTTATCGTTTGATATTCCCATTTGTATGGGAATGGCAAACAACAAATATGTTTTACTTGTATCTTATGTTACGTTTCTTTTATTAAGCTTTATTGTTGGATCGTTCTTAAAAAGTATAAGTTTGCTATTTTGATAATCATATTTTGTTTCATCTTTTATACACACACACATATATATATATATTTCTGTAAGATGTCTTTTACTCATTTTTTACGTTACATTTCTTTTATAAAGCATAGTTGTATCATAGTTGGATCATCGGTATATATATACATATGTATGTATGTATACAGATATATATACGTCCAGTTTTCTCTGTGAATATGCTGGTGAAGATCGTCAATTAAATAATTACGGTTAAATAGAATGGAATTCTCAGCACGGTACCCGCATGTTTGTTAAGAATCACTCGTGTGCACCTAGAAGCATTTAAAGGTAGATATGTATGTTATATTGGCTTGGAATAACTTCTTGTCGGACCCACATAGATTCATGAAATTTAAACTTACCGGATAGATTCATCACTAAATTTAGATCTTACGATATGTGAGTCATTTTTTGTTAAATCTATCATGAGAATTTATTGTGTAGACTTTTTAAAAAAGATTGATGAAAGTAGATAAAAGCTATATATATTGATTGGTTTAGCATCGCGTATATATTTTTATATTCTAAAAATAAAGAATATCTCATATAGAAGTTTTGTTTGCAAATAATATCTTTACAATATAAATTTACTTATATAAAAATATCTTTACAATGTATACTTGCAAGAGTATATATGTACTCTACTTGTACAATTATTTTTTTTCCCTTTTTTATAAAAATTCTCTTCGTTATCTTTACAAGTAGATTGTAAAAATATTTTAAGATATACTTGTCTTTTATATAGTATCTACACAAAGTAATAATCTGACTTGAAGTTAGCATACATTTTAGGATATGCAAAAAGTATTAGAAACGGTGTGCATGTATGTGCATCTACGTACGGTATATACGTATAATAGATAATTCTATGTAAAGAAGAGAACGCGAATTCGCGTCAGTATTTAAGCGCGGTGGAAAGAAAAGAACGAGGGGATTCATAGGGGGATCAAATCGTGTCTCCATTGTGCTCAGGTGTTAGGCATGTGTAGGGGTAGTATGAGCGGTGAACGGCGAACGGCGAACGGCAATGGTGCTTCAGAGGGTAGATTTGCACACGCGGCACAGATCCTTCCGACAAAGGGATGGAACAGATTGGAAGCTATTTGTTCGTACGCCCGTTCACTCACCCCGTCTTTTTTTTTTTCTTTCTATTTGATTATGAAAAATATCGATCTAGTATTTTAATATTATTTTTATAACTTTTCTATATTTCAATAGAAATTTTTCCTCTATTTTAAAGGAATATTAATATATTTAGGAATGTCTATGAACAAAAAAAATATCCAATAAAAATTTTTTTATTCCTTCTTGTATTCAAAGTTTTTATTCGCGCGAATTTACATATATATTATTACAGACATTTTAATATCAGCTAGCAAGAAAAAAATAGAAGAAAAGATAAAAGAAAATGATCAGTAGATCTTTTTTTTCAAATTATATGAATATTCTACATTTAGACAATTCTTTGAAATTGAGTGAGTTATCTCAAATTAAACGAAGTTTTCTAAATTATCAATTACTTACAAAGCAAATTAATATTCTATATGAAAAAGAAATAATGAGTTTTATATAAATCTTTATCATCGAACGATTTTGTACAAATTTAATATATCCATAAATTTCATAGATTTCAATCTTGTATATATAGCATGTTTAAAGTATCATCAAAATTGATCATTTCTACTTTCTTATATATATTTTATACTATATATATAATTACGTTATATATTATATATATATATATATATTACATATACATACATATATCTAAAAAAATAAAAAGACAAAGCTTCCTGGGAACAAAACTGTACGCAGAAAGTATCGATGACTCATGTGCATTCTATCTCGTGCCGTCTCGCTTTTGGAGAATCGTTCTTTTTAAAGGGGAAGGGAGGAATATCGTTTCTAATTCTACTCCACGTATGTATGCACCTAGGACCATAAAATCTGGTCGGCATTCGGCAATAGAGATGAAGGTACACGCTCTTCTGGACCCCCAGGCTCCATGGTCCATATGGCGACCACCGTACATAGTCGTTTTCACAGGAGTATATATGTAGGTAAAAGTACACGCGTTTATTTTCTTCTCCCGCTTTCGTGCTGTCTCTCGAGAGTAAGAGAGGACTGTTCGATCCACATTCAATCTGTCCACCTTTGGTACAATTTACAACTTGTATGTCGTATATCTCGCATTTAACTCTAATCTTTTTTATTAGTTTATAACGCACGATTAAGATTAAGATAAGATTATTTTAATCGTAACATTCTTAATAATCTTCCTTTTTAAACACGATATATATATATATATATATATATATATATATACACACATATAACGTGTTTTATTAATAACGTTATGCAATACATATTTGAATACTATAGTTCAACGAGAGAACATGTAATCTTTTTTATGGTAGTAAGATTGATACACTTTTAATGTTAATCATTTTATTCGCTTGAGAATCTTTCTCTCTCTCTCTCTCTCTCTCTCTCTCTCTCTCTCTCTTTATTATTTTATTAGTAACATTATTTAACTATAGAAGAGAAAAACAGAAGACTCTCAGAAGAGGGGGAGAGAAAAGAGGAGAGAAGAGAGACCTGGGGAAGGGAGAAGGGAGTTTGGAAGAAAAAGAATAGGATAAGAGAAGGCACAAGTGGTGCACACATGGTGTACAGTTGTTCAAGAGGTCAGCTTTTTGTCCTTCGAGCTTTCAGTTTTACGGATCCGGTCGATTTTTTTCTTATTCACTACGATTATATCTAGATGTTTACTCATTGTATCTTTATATACGTATACTTGTACCTGCCAATCCATTCTTATGAACAAATTGTCAAACCTTCGTACTTATTAACCTTACGATGGTCGGTGTAAAAGCCGGATAAATTTCGTGAAATTTGACCTTTTCTACCACTCCCCTCATTCTTCTCACTTTTCTTTTTCTCTTTTTTTCCCTTTTTAGTTTTCTCCCCTCTACCTCTTTCCACTCCATCACTCTTTCCCTTTTTCTCACGTATACCGATTATATTGTAGCTCTTAGTGGATCTTATTTGACTTTTTTCTTTATCGAGTAACACACACGAAATACATTGAAATATGCAATAGATAGATACGCTTGAAACATATACCTATTTAAATATTGACTTTGTGATTTATCTAATTTGAGTTAATTTAATGATTAAATAATTTCAAATGTATCTAATCTAATTCTTCACTCATCCTTTTTTCTTTTATTTATTTATTTTTTTTTTTTTTGAGATAACTTGTCGATAGTAAATGACGAAATTAATAGTATATCTGAAATGTGATCTCTACCGTTGTTTTTTCTTCTTCGACAAAGTTATATTTTTACTTGACATAGAAATGAACCTTCGAATCGAGATTTCCTTTTCAAATTGTACACATAGAAAGTCACGTTTCGCTTGGAACGATCAATAGAATAAGATATCCGCTCGAGCTTATATTTTGTAATGCAAAATACAATATTATAAACGGAGAAATCCGAAAGATAGGGAATGTGTATAGATCGATTTGTCGTCGGTAGGAAATACAAAGAATAATCTTTTTTAATGATGACCAATTTAGGTGAGTTTGATTACGTTTGAAGAGGACTTTAAACTTGGTACATTGTTAATATTTATCATAATACACATACGATAAAAAATAAGCGTCATACAAACACACACGCGCGTGTGATTCACGCGTATCTATTGCGAGGACGATAAAGTTCGAGCGAGCGAGTAAGCGAGCGAGTAGACGAACAAACGAATGAACGAAAGAGCAAAAGAGAAGTAATCGCAAAGACTTTTGCTTTGGGCAAAGATAAAGAAGACACCGCTGACTGCGAATCACGCCGTGGTTAAGTCTAATGGGCGGCAACAAAAAAGGGATTCACAGAGTGGCCGGCAATGACTATGGCACAGTGTGCGTAGGGAGATACCCCTCCATGAGCTAGAAGGGAGTCTCGCGATCCCCACTGTGGACACCTCTATGTCCGTCCTCCGCACTCTCTATAATATGCGCTGAAGCGCGAGCGCGCATTAACTCTCTGTGTCTCCTCCTTACACGACTTCGTTCTACTCCGATCTCCCTTATCATCCTCGTACGTTGTGTCGTCGCTTTAAGCCTTAACTTTCTCAGTGCCGTACGAACTGATCGAGAATCCACATTTTGTTCTACAAACGTATACGTAACGATTTACTACGTTCTATCGAAACGTATATCTCGAAATATACGAAAACCTCATTTTTATATTATCAATAAATTCAAAGAAAGATATTATTTTTCTGTTCCAACACTAAGGTAAATGAGGTCAACGATCTCATAGGATTGTAGCAACGTTTAGAAAAAAAGAAGGTTTCGTTATTCGTTCTAATCGTTTCGAATTCTTCTCGAAGATAGTATGTATAATATGAGACTGCATTTTTATTAATTTTAAAGATTCTTATCCGTTCTCATATATAGTCTTATTATTAATCGTGTATTTGTATTCATTGTTATCATATTCTGACGCTGTTTCATTATTATAACAGCGAGGAAGAGTAAATCGATCTCGAGTTTTAAATTTGAGAGATGCTTATAATTAAGGAATATGCGTACCAATGTTGCTTGGTAATTTGATTGATAAACAGGAATACGTATTTACTACGAATATCGAATTAAAGATTAACGTAAGAAAAATATTTTATCTAGATTCTTTGCAATTTCTATAATAGTTACAAAAAGAGATTATAAATTTTGTAGAATTTTGAATATAATTTAAAGGCAAGTTGATCCACCGGACATGAAAAGAGAGAAATGAACCGTATCCATGATTATACATCCTCCCTTGTAGATAAGAAAAATAGGAGCAAGGCATCCGTTAAGTAGGGAACAAACGATATCCCGGTTTCCGGTTAACGAGTACGTCATCCGATAAGAAATTAGTCGACTTACAGTCGGCAGATGGTATCGATCGTAGCTGTTAGGTTTCTTCAAATGCTCGAGAAAAGAAAGAATTATGAAAAAGATCGGAATACCGCGAAGAGAAAGAGATTATGACGAGGAGGATCGTACGTAGGTTTGTCAAATTGTAAAAGAGAGAGAGAGGACGGGAGAGTAAATAGATAGATAGGTAGGAAGAGCGTGCGCGAAAGAGAGAGAGAGAGAGAGAGAGGGAGAGAGGAAGAAAGTCTAGTTGAGAGGTATAACTCTCGCGTAGTTAGGGACGACGGAGGCTAGGGACGCCGTGCCGGCACGGTGACGCCACGGTGACGAGGTGGAGGAGAAAAGGTGGCGATGGTGGTGGAGGTGGAGGTGGAGGAGAAAAGGATGGCAGTAGTGGTGGCAGTGGCGGAGAAGGCGTCGACGTAGGATGCGTGACTTGCGCGCGGGGACTTTGGGCGAGGATGATAAAGGCTGCCGTTAGCTACGTCGTAGACTCTGGACGACGTCCGAGTAGGCGCCTGAAGAAGAGAGAGAGAGAAAGAGAGAGAGAGAAAGAGAGAGAGTGTAGGTCTCTTTGGTTTAGGGCGGGTGGCGGGAGGGACTCGCGTCGTGACGAAGGAAGGTAAAAGAGGAGGGAGATTGTAGGCGGAGTGGGGTAAACGTGGTGCGCCGACTCGCTCGACGATACGATATTGAGAAGGGAAAAGGCGGTGGTGGTGGCGGTGGCGGTGGTGGTAACGGTTGTGGAGGTGGGGGTGGTGGCGGTGCCGGTGCCGGTGCCGGCTAAAGAGGGGCACAGAGGGGGAGCAAAGCCACGGGGGCGGTGGCTCCTCCGCGCTACAGCCGCCATCATCGTCCGTCCCATCCTATAGTAACCTTCCAAAGCAGTACCCGATCTTTCCTCTCCAATGTGTGTTAGTTGGGAGCGCGTTTACCGGTGTTCGCTGCTTCGAGTCAGCTAGTGTAAAACGGACGCTTCTGTTTCGCCCGATCTTACCATGCCCTAACATCGAACATTAAATCCTCGCTTTTTCCCTCGTTCCTTCTCTTCTCTGTCTCTCTTTTTTTTCCCTCTCTTCTATTTCCCCCTTTCCAACCTACCCTCCCAAAAGATCTTATTCTTTTTTTCCTTAAACTTTATACGCGAGGAAGAAAAGAAATACCTAAAGAAGAGAAACAAGTGTAATTAGTGGGTAGAGGAGGTGGCGGAAAAGAAGAAGAAGGAGGAGGAGGAAGAGAATGAAATAAAAAATTGAAGAAAGCTTTCCTTCTCGCGAAAGCCAGTGAAATCAAATTTCAAATATTCATTATTGTGTCTATACATTCTCCGATTCTCTCGTTGCTCGTCGTCTTTCGTCGTTAAATCGCGAGTGTAGTGAGGTTGCATCGAGGAGAAGTGACAACTAAAAAAAAAGGGAAGAAAGAAAAAGAAAAGAAAAGAAAAGAAAAGAAAAGAAAAGGGAAGAAAATGTGGTCGTGTTTTTGATAAACGTAAACGTGAGATAAATTGAAAGGAAGGTGTCGATCAACAGCAAGGGACAGACAGAAAAAGGGAGAGCACGGGGTGGAGAAACGCGAAGGCGAGTTCAATCTAGAAGGATGTGATGCGATCGATCGGTCATCTCGTAAAACCAAATAGTGGAATGATAAATTGAGATATATAGATAGATAGAGATAAATAGATAGATAGATAGATAGAGATAGAGAGAGAGAGAGAGAGAGAGAGAGAACCAATAAGATTTTCAAGCTCGGTGCGAAGGTCAGCACCTGAGAGAAGCGGAAAAGCGTCACGCGAGCGAAGCGGTGGCGTTTTCGTGCGGCGACATCGCGTCCCGCCCATTCGAGATAGGTCAGACGCGAGGAACGAAGAACCAAGCGGTGGAACAAACGAACGGCAGAATCATTGACATCGCGCTTCTCTTCGTCTTTCCTCTCGCTTCACGACGACAGCATCTCCTTCTTCTCCCCCCGCTCTCTCCATCATTCTCCTGAGAGTTACGCACGGCGCCTTTCGGAGGACCAGCAACATCTTGCACTCATTTAAGAAGCTGTCTCTTAACGCCGTTAGATCAGTCCCATCGTAATCGTCTATTTCCAAAAGAAGCTTTTCTCTCCTATCGTCGTCTTCGTCGTTATCGTCATCATCGTCGTCGTCGTCGTCGTCGTCTTCGTCGTCACCGTCGTCGTCGTCGTCGGGAAACATTGTGAAAAAGTAACTCGATAGATCGGCCTCTTTTTCGCCACCACGTGAGGCGACACCCTCCCATTCGTCGTCATCGTCGTCGCCGTCGTCGCTGCCTTCGCCTTCTCCTCCTCAATATATATAAAATAGGAGAAGAAGACGAAGACGAAGAAAAAGAAGAGAAATTTATTCGGAAAATTTGTCAACACTTTTCGAGCTCGTTAGAGAAAGGGAAGAAGAAAGAAAGGAAAAAAGAGAGGAAGAAAGAGAGAAGAAAGAAAGAAAGAAAGAAAGAAAGAAAGAAAAGAAAGAAAGGAAGGAATTGAAAGATAGACGTAAAGAGAAGGAAGAAGAAGAAAAGAAAAGAGTGAGAAAGTGATCGATAGTGCGTGTAGAGAACAGCATCCGGCCGGTATATTCCGAGTTTCCGACTCATTAAATAGGTGAGAAAAACGGCGAACGCGAAAGATATTCCTAGTTTCGTCGGAAGTAAAGGAATACGTGCACGAGAATGCTGCGCGGCTGCGGCACTAAACGTCGTTGGACGAATTCTTGAACAGACATCGAGATTACGTGGCCACGAAGGAAGGAAGGATATCGTCGTTTGGATTGCGTCTCGCGTCCTCGTTGTCCTCGGCAACGAACAAGAGTGACACGCGCGAAACGCAATACCGATCGGTGTTTTCGCGAATATGAGCATGACTCTTGTTCGGAACACATTCAAAGGTAAGGATTTCTAATTTTTCCTGTCTAACCTCTATCTTCTATTTACTACTGACTAGATTGCTACCACCAAAGAGATGCGATACGTATTTTTGTCTCGCAACGCTCTTGCCTCTTTTTCTCTCTCTCTCTCTCTCTCTTTTTCTCTTTCCCTTTCTCTCTCTCTCTCTCTTTCTCGTTTTATAAGCGCATGTGCAACGTATGCAACGTAGGACACTCTTACCCTCCTCCATCCCCACTTGTCGTAGACCTTTCCACACCGCGAACCAAGATATATCCGAATAAAAAAGAAAAAAAACAGGCGCCCCCGCTTCGATTTCGTTGAAACGCTGCTACTCTCCGTAACGTGCTCCTTATTTCCTGTGTGAACACAGTGACCCGATGACCTCAAAAGATCTATGGCAGGAGAGTTTTCTTCGAAAATATCAAACTCAAAGAGAGATAATTAATCAAAACGAATCGGAATTTTTATTGGCCCGTTCACTAAATTTTTCATTTTAATTTGTCGTTTCTTCAAGAGCAAAGTTTCAATTTTTTTATGCTACGCGATTTTAATTCAAGATTAATTGCGTTCTCCCAAAAATGAAATGATCGTTGTATGCTCGGTGTTGTCTTTGTCGAACGGAAACTCAGCTCTGAAATGATAAACGACGATGGACCTGCTGAGAAAAGTCGATGTCAGCGTACCAAGTATACGCGTAGATAACAAAAGATGATTTATTTTTATCATATATTTCCATGAATTTGATCATTTATCGTGATCATTGCTAAGTAACAAACAAATATGAGAGTGATCAAACACCTGAGAATAATGATAGCTTTTCATCGTTACATGAAACTTTTCAATGATTTATATTAAAAATATATACTTTCTTTATTTCGTATTACGCATTCTTGTTTATGAGATAACAAGCGTATCGTTTTACACATGTTTTTCATAATTTAACGCTATTTTACGTAATATTTTATTGAATTCTACGTATCAAATCCGATTTTGTAATATATTTTTAACGCTCTTCATCGATTATATATACTACGCATATTTATTAAGTGATAAATTCATTTAGACAATCGTATATACTTGGATGGACTTTTTATCGAGTCAAATTACAGAGGGATATATGTTACATATATATTACATTATACTTTCAATATTATAATGAAGTATTAAATATTAAAAAGAGTTTTAAATCTTACGTTACATAAGAGATGACAAGTTATACTAGTTTACATACATATCTACATACATTCTGTGTATACGAAATCTATAAAACATCATACATTTCAATGGAGTATATTACTGTCGATTATTTTAATACATATTTTTGTTTCGGATCATCGCATCTAATTTTTGTGGTATACTTCTTTCTGTAGGTACGATTATTAAATAATGAAAACGTATAATAGTACATTGCAATCATTACAAAAAATATTTATAACGAGTACAAAGATACATAAAATTGCATAGAATCAGAATCAATGAATTGAATAAAAAACATGCAGATTTTTCTTTTTTTTATCATTTATTCTCCGTCAAATTTGACGTGATATCTGTGTATAAAATCGCGACAAAGCATTTCTGTAGAAATCTATTAATATTACTCGACTACTTAGTATTTAACCGATATACATATTTGAATGAAAAAAAAAAAGAACAAAAATTGCTATCGTGAAGTTTTAAAAGACATTTACATTCTATAGAAGATAACTTATGAACAAATATCATCGACGATAACATATTAGTATTAATTAGACTAGTATTAGTAATAATATCTCTCTTCGTTCACGATTTGGCACATAAACAAATGAAAAAGATTAGATTTTGCATACATCGCAATAAACGTCGTATGCTGATATACGTGGTATATTGACTAGTACATAGGTACATATGTAATACGTCAGGCTTCATTGAGAAACGCGCAAATATTTTCTTTATGAGATATCGCATCGAGTTATCTCTCTTTCACGATTATTATTTTGTCTTTCGTTTTTGATAATAAAACGATTCTGCGTTTTACTTACGGACATTTGTATTCCCAATACATTTCTTTTTTGATTATTTCAACCGAGCTTCCTCTTATCCTGCACGAGTTTTGCTCGAATAATCACGACTATATGACTGAAGCGATAATAAGAAAAAAATAATTATGATATACAGAGGTATATCTAAAAGTTTGAAATTTTTTTACTCTTTTTTAAACAAAAAAAAAAAAAAAGAGAAAAAAAAGAAAAAAAAAACACGCATATACTATATATACCTATATACGTGTATAAACGTGTGCGTATATTTTATATATTTCATATTATATTTATATTATTTTATGTCTTACATTTCATACACATACCTGTCTGTTTATATTTTATATTATAATACATATCTAAATAACAGAATTGTCATGAGGAATGAAGAAAAAAAAGAAAGAAAGAAAGAAAGAAAGAAAGAAAGAAAAAAAGAAAGAAAGAAAAGGAAGGCATCGAAATAGTTTTAATGTCATGGAAGATGGCGACCGCGCCCTATCAGGCTCAATGACCTCTCTTTGGATTCAGTCGGAGAAATCGCGTTTACTTACTTGGCTCACGCGCCGCACGGTTTATATCCTTGTTCGTTGTGGCGCGCACGATATCCTCGAGAGCAAGTTTGAGCTGCTGCTCGAGTGCAAACGCGCCTTTACTCTGGTTGCTCCATAAGTTTATAGCAGTCCATACTCGGCAGTACGCCGCCATCCGTTCTTCTCGACGCTCTTGATGACGTAAGCGCGCCCATCTTTTCGTCACCGTCTAAGGGCATGGCTACCATCCAACTTTTTCTCATACCTATACTCTTCCTTTCTGTTGTTTTTATTTCCTTTTCTTTCTTTTTCTTAAATTTCGAAAAAGCAAATTATTCTATGACGTTTCTTTCATCTATCTCTAAAACCTTTACCCTTTCGTTTCCCTTCCACGCTTCTAGTGTTTATTCTATTTTATTTTTCTTTCGACAGGACAGACGTTAAAAGATTATTCTGATAGATTCATTCTCTCTTAACGATATTATTTTGCGCGATGAAACGAAACAAGGAGAAGTATTCGTCTCGAAGTAAACGTATGTTACGTTCGTTCTTATCGAAATATAGGATGGGCCAAAAGTTACTGGGTCAATTTAAATATCAATTACACTTTTTCGAGACTTTTTTGCTTAATTATCTCTTTTTTCAAATCGTTAAACTACAAGACTAGGAATTTCTGGTCCATCTTTGTATTTGAGACTCGAATAGGAATTAGAGCTTTTCAGGGTCTCGATGATTTCATCCCGATCTCAGTTCGGGACTTGTAAAAATTTCTCGAGAAATTGTTTTATAAATTGTATTTACTAACATAAGTGTCACGCGAGAGAACTCGAAAGAAATTCAATGAAATATAGAAACCACGAGATATGCGGTTATCCATGACCACGAGGATAAGTGGCCACAACGAAGAATTTCTATCTTCTTTTTTTTTTTTTTTTTTTTTTTTATCCAAGTATATGGAAATGACGAAATGAAGATTCGTTGCATTAGAAAGTATCGCCGACCGCAGAAATTCCTTCCTAATAAGTGCAACTTTAATGAAAAAACATTGGTAAAAGAACGTGTTACGTATACTTCATTTCTAGCCTAATTAAATTTCTTCGAAATAGATTTTCTTATCGTTTTTTATCGTACTTTACGATCGTCCAATTTGATATTCTTAAATAAATATGTAAATGCAGTTAGGCGAGAAAATGATCGAAATGGTCAAACAGAAGAAATACTTCTCGTAAATCGATCATTCCGTAACTTTAGATTTTAGGGAGACAGAAACGGACTGGCGAAAAACATGATGTCCGAACGTTAATTCTCTTTAAGATAACGGCAATAAGATAAATAACGCGAGATCATAGCGAAGCTGATAATGTTGGTGAACGATCCGAGCTCGTGTATAGCTCTCGAGAAAGTGGCATCGATCATGTAATCGTTACGATAGTTCGTAATATTCTCTCAGTCGTTGGTTCTTCTTGTTTTCGTTCTATAGTCTATTAAGATCATGATCTACATATAACCGAGACGTGTTACGTATTAGAATGCAAGTTGCTTATATCATTTTCCACATTCCACCGACATCATTGGTAAAAACATCGTCTTCGATCATTGAGATGGATCAGGGAAAGAAACAATCGTAAAAAAAATGTTACTTTTCATCGATAAAAAAACAATTTTGTTGATTAGGTCGGTTCATAATTCGCAAATTTTCGATATAACACTTGGACGTATATTCTTTTCTATGCGATAACTTTACAAAACAAAATCAATAGTTGGGTCATTGATAAATAAATAGAACAAAGGTGGATGATCTTATAGATGACATTTCTCTACACACATATATATATATATATATATATATATATATATATATATATATCTTAATCCATTCGTTGGTATTTAATTAATTTTTTATTCCGAAGCGTTATCTAATATTTCTTATACTTTGTTTCGTATTGTTGCAAAAATATATTGCTAATATACATATAATCAAGCTCTTGAGAAATAACGTAACGTTGCGAGCGACGCAACGAAGAACGAATGATCCACGAACCGTTGACAGGAAGGCTGGAAAGGTCACGGCTGTGACCCGTTTCGACATCTTATCGGACTGCACGCTGATCAAAGTTCGTTTCATGAACGAACACGAACGAAAGTTAGTCAGAATAAGAATGCGTTTCGTTCGTGTTTTAATAGTGAAATCATTATTAAACCAAAGTAAAAGGCATAGAAGAAGATATAAATACATACCTAAATCCATCGATAGGTATTAAAAAGGGAGGAAGGTGAAACTTTAGAAGATTTTCTTGTTTGATCCGTTAATAAGGTAGCTTCTCATAGGTACAAAAGGTCTACCGCGATATCGAAGTCGTAAAATGGTTCATGATCACGAATGGGGATAGTACAGTGGGAGCAGCGTTTGAATCCCTGCTGGCACAATGATCGGACCAAAAAGTTATGCAGGCTCGAGCGGACTCACGGTCATGTGTCATTTTTCCCCTCGTGGTCCGTGTGTCGTCGTGGTACTCGGCTCGACGCGTGCGTGGCATCGTGTAGGGCGTCGTGTACAGGGTGCCGTGCGAAGCCGCGTGCGAAAGACCGGTAGAGAAGGGATACCGATGGGTATATGTGTGTGCGAGCGCGCGCGCGCATTTATATATATTACATGTGCATGTATTATATAGATACCAGCCTCTATATAGCTTTCGTATAGGTATCTATGTATATACGTAGATGCGTCGTAACTAATGACAATGGACCCTCCCAGAATTGCACGCGACTTTGCAACTTCGTAGTGATGATCTTTTTGTATTGTTCTTTTTTTACTTTTTATTTTATTTTATTTTATTTATTTATTTATTTATTTTTTTTTTTTTTTTATTAATGATACGTTATCCGAAAGAGCGCATTTGCGCTTACTTTGTGTATACTTAGATTGCAGCGAGGACGAAGCAGGTGGTGCGGACGTAGCGACGACGGTGACGACGGCAGCCGAAGGCTGTGCCGCTGAAGCCACGTCGGCCGTACTCGACGAGGATGGCGGCGGCGGCGGCGGTGGCGGTGGCGGTGGTGGTTGTGGTGGTGGTGGTGGTGGTGGTGGTGGTGGTGGTGGTGGTGGTGGCGGCGGAGGCGGAGGCGGCGATGATAACGAGGGAGGATCGACGGTGAAACGAGAAAACGGCCAAACTTGTTCCCACTGCGGCATACTCTTCCGGGACGCGCACGTACTTCAACTTCATATCGAGGACGCTCACAAGACGCTTTACTCGGTCGACAAAAACGATCCAAACGCTCAATTTTCTCAAGTGGTGAGCTTTAAATAAGACAAATTTCTCTTATTTATTCTCTTATTATATTTCTCGCTATGTTACATTAACCATGATATTATTTACCTTCGTTACAGTCATGCAAAGTATGTAACAAGACCTTCGCTAACGTCTATCGACTACAAAGGCACATGATCAGCCATGACGAAAGTGCTGTGCTTCGAAAATTCAAATGTCCCCATTGTGAGAAAGCTTTCAAATTTAAACATCACCTTAAGGTACGCGAACACGATCGTTTCTACGAACTTTTCTTTCGACTTAAATCTTTCATATTATTTAGGAACATCTTCGTATACACAGCGGTGAAAAACCATTTCAATGTAACAACTGCGGAAAGAGATTTTCACATTCTGGCTCTTATTCGAGTCATATGACTTCCAAAAAGTGCTTAATCGTAAATTTGAAGAAATCGAGACAAAGCAGTATAAGTAATGTTGATAAATGCTCGAAGAAAACCCCAACGCAATCGGTTCCTGGACGTCGCGAAGATACACTTCTCGCGGCGAACAACAATACTTTTTTACCGATACTGCCAAAGCTTTCTCCTTCAGACTATCAAGAAATACGAGAAGGCGGAGGTAAGGAAATTGCATACATATTAACAAGAGGTATTACGATAAAAGCATTTAAATGATATTTAATATCGAATAATTGTTTACACAGAATGGAAAAATCGTCATTTTTTATAACAGCGATAAAAAATTACAAATTGTTCATTAACTATTTTAACAAAAATCAAATATATCTATTTGATGCATCTGGTTGTATTATGTGTATCTTAATATTGAATTTTATGATTGTATAAATCTTTAAATAAGTGTAACTTGTAATTAAAATATAAATCGCACTCAAAGAAATGATCGATTTTAATTATATATATGCATAATTTTTATAAAATATATTCGTCTTTTTGATAGAAATACTCGATAGAAAATTTTAAGAAAAGTTAACTTTTCCATTTTTTATCGCTGCTACAAAAAACTATTTATTTCTTGATATATTTCATATATGGTACACGAATTTTTCACTTGCAAAAAATCTGAATGTTGTTGTCCTCTCAATTAATAAAGAGGTATTGAATTTCAAATAACATTCTTTTTTGCTTTTATAGGTATTTACGATGTGCCAAGTCTTCTACCCCAAATGATGGGCTTTAGTAGTTACTTCCTTCAATCCTCATTGGGAAAGATATTAAATCAACTGCATTCCAAGCGACTTGACGAAGTTGCCGAACAATTCGAAAGTCATCGAGAGACGATGAGCCCATCGACAGCGGATTCAGAGGGTACGGAAGGTACCGAAGGGAAGGAATCACCTGCTCCGATCGAATCGCAGGGGTTGGACGTTGTACGACGTATTTTGGAAACTGTCAATACCTCTGTCACGAAGCAATTATTAGAAGCAAATGTAAAAAAATTGTCTACCTCACCGGCCACTATGAAACGAGAATTCGAAGACGATTATCAAGTATGTAACGTAATATTTAAAATGAAATGAATGTTGAAATGATGACTATTTAACAGCCACATTACATATGTATGTTTATATCTTCCAAATTTGAATCATTCATGACTATATCGTGTTATATCTATACTTTTTTATGATCGATTTCTGAAGAAAATCATCCTGAATATTCTTATTAAGCCAGATGTTCAAATTTGTTTCAAACATTTCCGAGCATATCATTTATTTATATTTGAATATAAATATTTGTCGTGTAGGACCAGGATAGCGAAGTATCGAGCGAGATGACCCATTATCCTGATTGGTCAGTAACGGATCAGTACGACTCGCAAAGCGAAGGTTTGGCTGCTAAACTTGAAGATGCTAATCAGCCCCATGGTATTGCCAGGTTAACTTCCAAGAGGAAAGCCGAGGATAGTTCCGAGCCGGATTCCGATGACGAAGAAGATGGGAATCAAACGCATACAGAAAATGGTAGGAGAGTGAGGGCGAGGTCATTGATAGATGACGAACAATTGGCTGTTCTCAAAGGTTATTACGCTATTAATCCAAGACCAAAGAAAGAAGAGATTATTATGATAGCGAATTATATTAATTTTCCAACTCGTGTCGTCCAGGTAAAGACCTATCTTTATCTAATGTATATCTGTCTATCTCTGTTATTTATATATATTTATTTATCATTCAATTTTTTATTCTCATTGAACTCGTATTGTCATTCTTTTAGGTATGGTTCCAAAACTCTCGTGCCAGAGATCGCAGAGAATCGAAGATCCCAGCGTTATTACCTCTTTCAAATCCAACTAATCAAACTACGATAGAACAACCATTGGATTTGTCAAAGAAAGATGTCCTTACGATATCGCTCGTTAAAGATGGTGATACCTCCAACAGAAACGTTGCTTCTCCTTGCGAACAAAAGGAGGATAATTCTACTGTTCCAAATCCAGACACGGACGATCTCGAGGATTCGCCTCTTGTTATAGACGAAGAAATTACCGATTCTATCGATACGAAACGTACACCTTCGACGGTCGACGTCTCGCAAAAGGTATTTATCTAATGTCTTTTTTAATTACTATTATAAGGGAATATCTTTCGATTCTGTTTAAACTGAATCATGCCGTGTGTGCGTAAAACTTTCCTTTCTTAAACAACAAATTGACTAAACCGAATCTAAGAAAGTACGCAGATGATGTAACATCGTAAAAATTTTAGACTGATCGCTTGAAAATTGACGACACACGCAACTAAAATTTCTCTTTCCAGAATCAAAATCATGGGAACGCAAAAAAGGAGAATGAGAATCCAGTTCAAATCGAACCGCCTACCACAGCAGATACTGAGCAAGGACTTTATTTTTGTGATCGTTGCGACAAGACTTTTTCAAAACATAGTTCTCTCGCGAGACACAAGTATGAACATTCCGGTAAGTCCATGGACTTTAAAAAAGATATTTTATCCGTCTACATATATCCACTTTTATGCGAATTATCATACAATATATCGAATCTCATTTTATGAAGAAAGATTAGAAATATGTAAAATCTTAAACGCTTCTATCTACTTGATTAGTATTAATTATTAATTATCGGTAAGTAATGATCGATATATATGAATATTTTGGTCAGTATAAATAATTAAGTGTCAGGGTTACGTCATGGTTGCGTCACTTATATTACATACTGATATTTTATTATAAATACTGACCCGAATAAATAGCGTCTAATCTTAAATTCGATTACACATCTTATTATCGCATAAAATTGTTGATTCTTTTTTTTTTTTTGTACAGGGCAAAGGCCGTACAAATGCGTGGAGTGTCCAAGAGCGTTCAAGCACAAACATCATCTAACCGAACATAAGCGGTTGCACAGTGGCGAGAAACCCTTTCAGTGCTCCAAGTGCCTCAAACGCTTTTCTCACTCCGGCTCCTACAGCCAACATATGAATCACCGTTACTCTTACTGTAAACCATACAGAGAGTAAATTTTCGAGCGTTCTTCGTCCTATGTCCGCTTCGTTGGCCGAGTACGTACGGTTCTTTCTCCTTTCAAACAGAAAAATCGCATTTAATTTTTCTAATTAATCAAGTATTACATCCATCGACGTGTTTCTTTTTTTTTTTTTTTGTTTATTTTTTTTTCTCGATCAAATCAACGCGAAGAAAGGAAAGCTATTGCGCTACATTTCCTTTCGTTTTCTTTGATTTTTGTTTTGTCAATCATTTTCAAGATTTCACGAGAAACTAAACTCTTCTCGTATTCCTGTTCGTTGTAATCGTGCCACGAGGAGAGAACGATACCATCCCTCGTTTGGGTTGGATCGTTATGTACTTGAGCTTTTCCAAGTTCTCAGCAAACTCGTTCGATACGCAACCAAATTTAATGATTTAGGTAAAAATTACCAATGAATATGCGTATCGGCGAATACGCTAAATAAGATAACGTAACGGTACCAAAAATGCATAATGCAATAATCTCTCTCTATACACATAACACACACACACATACACATATATACACATAAAGGTGTGTGTATATATAACACACATACACGATATACATACATATACCAAACACGGTACACAAATATATATATACTATAAGATATGATATACATAATATTTTAGTATTTTTATTAACAAGATATTATATATACCATGACAATAATAAGGAAACTAATTAATGTACAAATTCGTTAGCTACGTTCGCCTGGGGGAGTGTGATATTTAAAAGTCCATTCGCATTTTTAAACGCGAAGATTCATATATATCTGAAATATAACAAACGCATACGAGTTACGATAAAGACACGCATATTATGTCGATCAGAAATTACATTATTGATCTTCTTTTTATATATCTATGTAATTTTTTTTGTGACTCTTTTGGTTTTCTTTTTTTGTTTATTTTTTATTTCTTAATTTTTGTTTTTTCTTTTAATCAACAAAAGATTATATATTTACAATTAATATGTAGATATTATAAAACTCATCGTTTCACTCCTCTCGCTATAAATGAGCTCCTTTTTCTTTTTAAGTCGAAATGAATATAAGAACAAAAAACGGGAGCGATCACTTGAAATGAATAAATTATTCCGCGTCGCTATTATCAAAGAGGATCAAAAGTAACAGAACGAAGGACACTTGAAATTGAACGATCGTTAATGGAGCTTACGATAAAATTGGATCGTTGTATATTATTGAACTCGCATTATAAGTAACTTTTAAATCTACAGAATGATTATATTATAATATATGAACATTATATATATATATATTATATATATATATAATATATATATATATATACATAAAAAAAAAGAAAAAGAGAAAAAAAGAGAGAAAACGTATGCGTGTTGTGCGTGTATGCGTGTGTGCGTGTACGTCTGCACATATATAGGATAAATCACTCAAAATTCGTCATTTGAAATGTCTGTCTTATTTCGAAGGATTAGAAAAAAGAAAACAAAAACACGTTAAAGTACAAACTGGCATAGTCTTAAAACAAATAATACAGTGACATGATTACATGATATATATATATGTATGTACGTATGTGTGTGTGTATATATATACATACATATATATCAATTTCTTTCTTCGAAGATATTTATACTATACAATTTTGTCTGTGGAAACAAGTTTCTTAAACTGTCTTTTAAAAGCAAAGAGGTGGGAGAGAGAGAGAGAGAGAGGAAGAGAGAGAAAGAGAGAGAAATATTTCAAATACGAATACTCAAGTGAGTCATTTCCTATAGATACAGACAACAAACAGCACGCACGATATTATCGAACGCCGTTCGAAAGGGCCTTGCAAATCGGTGAATGATGTCATGCGAGAACGTCGTCTCCATTACGTACTTATGGTCTTACGATTATTAAATCAAAATTTTAGTCGATTTTCAATGGTCGTTCGCAATAGAAATCACGCTACGCCTTCCAAATATATTTATATATACTTACCTATGCGTATATGTATTATTACAAGATCAGTTAAAAGACAAAAGGAAAGAAAAAGAAAGTCATTTTGCAAAGTAAGTCATTTATAGGGCGATCTTTTTATTTTCTCATTATTTATTTTTACTTCTTTCATTCTCATCGATAAATCATTCGAATTAATCGATCAAAATTTGCCGATGAAGTATTGCAAAACTTGATATATAGAACATATAAATAGCGACGACGAATAAAGATAAAAGAAAGGAAAAGGCAAGAAAAAAAAATTGATGACGACGACGACGACGACGACGACGATGATAATAATAATAATAGTAATAGTAATAGTAATAATAATAATAATAATAATAATAATAATAATAGTAAAGTAACGACAATAATCTCGCAATAATTTCATTACCGAAATTTCGAGGCCCGATAATAAGATCTACATACGTATGATATTAAATGCTTCCAATACACTATACGACGAAAAAAAATGATTATGTCATTTATATGATTTTATTCGCTCAAACGCGCAGGAGTAAAAATTAAGAAACTCCATAGATATTGATAATACTCGCGAATGTGTATTTTATAACAGTTTATGCGACTTTTTATTTACACGCGCCAACAAAACGATAAGTGATATTGTTATTGAAAAAAAAAATGATAAAAAAAAAACAAACAAACAAAGAAGAAGAAGAAGAAGAAGAAAAAAGGAAAAAGAAAAAAAAGAATAAGAAATAAGAAAAATAAATGGAGAAAAAGAGAAGATAATAGAAGAAGATACCATATATATTAATTATGTATCAAAACGACATTACATTCGGCAATAACGAATAATGTCGGGTCTTGTACTTCCTCATACGCGTACATAGAAGCTTCGGTTATCCGCGACAGGCATCGTGACCATATTAAGAGAAAGAAATATGATGCTTATATAATACTCATTTATTATAGTGTTAATAATTAAGAAATATATTTTTATATAATTATAACGTAATATTATACGATACGATATAGTACTAATTGATCGCTATACTATGCCATGATCGCTATACATCAGATCTCTTTCTTGAACTCTCGCGTGCAAGACGATTCTATATTTACATTTTCTCTTTACCGTCCTCGTTCATAAATCGAATTCGATTTTTCTCTCTCTTAAGAATCGTGTCATATTTGAATTGTTTCATTTTTCATACAATCGATCTTTTAATTTAGTTCTTTCTTCTTATCCAAGTACATATTATATTTTCATATTTTTGTCGTCTTGCACGAGTCATTACACTCGATTATCGTGCGCAAATCTATCAAATCTCTCGTGTTTGTTCCTTCGTTAACACCGATTATAATTAAATATACTTAGAGCAAAAGTGTGGCTAAATGAATTTATTGGCTATAATATTTTAGAATAAGCGATTATTGCTTTCAGATGATCGTTATTATTATTACATAAATGCACGGTGAAATGCTTTAAAACATATAAGTAAACACACAAATACACACACACACACACACACACACACACACTTCTGCGGCTTTTTCCCTCTTCTCTCTTCGATCAAAAAAAAAAAAATAATAATAAATAAATAAAAATATCGTATCTACTTAGTTTGAAAAACGTTACGATATAGAAACGAAAGAATATGCCAGGAAGCTCTTTAAAGACAATAACGCGTATCTAACGCACGATATACAAGTTGGTTCATTAGAAAACTAAACATCTGATTTATCTGGTACGAATTGAGAATAATAGAATAATAATGTCAGATAATAAAATTTATATAATTTTATTGTCTGAGATTACCTTCCTAACTCTCATATTTATTTAGAGAGATATTTGGATAATCGGTTTCTAATGAATC
This sequence comes from Vespula pensylvanica, assembly GCF_014466175.1. Taxonomy (NCBI): domain Eukaryota; kingdom Metazoa; phylum Arthropoda; class Insecta; order Hymenoptera; family Vespidae; genus Vespula; species Vespula pensylvanica. The sequence goes on from NC_057694.1 coordinate 3,049,434, forward strand.
ACTCTGTATATAGATATATTGACGTTCCACATTTGCCCCAAAAATTATATGTACACTAAATAATTAAAATTAGATAGATGTATCGATCGGTGCAAGCTGATAGGTCGCTTTGATGAATCGAAATGAAGCTCCGTTATTCCTTAAATCTAAATTATTGTAATCCTATAAAAAAGAAAAAAAAAAGAAAAAAAAAGAAAGAAAGAAAGAAAGAAAGAGAGAATAAGAGAGCAAAAACAGAAATGAAAAAAAAAAGAAAAGAAAGAGAAGATAAGAGCGGAGAAAAGAGATAAGAAAATTGTTAACGATTGTTGAAGCAACGATTTAATAAGCACCATACGATGCCTTGCGTGAACGACCGAGCTTGCCTAACTGTCGAAGGCGATTAATAACGTACTATATAGAAGATAATAATTCGAATATAAAAAACGAAATCTTCTTAACCGAAGGCCAACGGTTGCTTCCATGATTCTCCTTAAAAAATGACGACCGCTATTAAATAAATAATATCGCGATCTAATGTAATAGCCCTTCGAATCAGTTTTATCTTTTATTTCTCTTGTTTTCTTCTTTTTCTTAATTTTTGATCTTTATTTTTGTTCTTCTTTTTCTCTATTTTTTTTTTTTTTTTTTTTTTTTTTTTTTCCCTATATAATATGTACGTGACAAAATACATGCGTATATGTGCGACAGGAGATCGGTGATATTTTTTTAAAAGAATATGTAATTTATACGAAACGTTTTGTTACGGCGACAGAATCAATTGTGATTATAAGATCCTCAGGAGTATCGCGGAGTAACTACGATCCTTCGCATTAAACTGTACTCGATGAATACCAGTGGTTATACCATTGAGCTTTCCATGACTATGTTACGTAAGCAAGTACCAAAAAAAAAAAGATATAAATAAATTGTATATATGAGAAATAATCGGGGAAAGAAAAAAAAAGAAAACCACCGCAGACAATAATGTACCGTTTCTTCTAGATTATTAGAAAGCGTAAGCATTACACCATAGTAGGGATAATACATACGTCTTAGGAATAAAAGAAATAAATTTACTAAAAATTGGTACGTAAATATATAGTATATATATATATTATATACATCATTACATTTAATCGACAAGAAAAATAGCGACGTGGATGTTATTATTATGGTGATATGTAATATGCAACGCGTACTTGAAAAAGATTAATGAAAAGTGAAAAAGATAAAAAGGTCTTAGCAACGTAGTGTCGGCAGTGCCAACTTCGAATTATTTTTTATAAGTTATAACTATTAATTGCGCCATATAATGGAGAACAAAATTTCGTACTTAGTACGTAATTTTTTTGTTTTTTCTTTTTTTCTATACGTTCATCATTAGCTTTTAAAGATCGTTTTTAAATACCGTAACGTGCATTCATTCTCTTCGATTTAAGTTGACAAATTAAAGAGAAATTTACGTTGAAGAAAATTTATTTATTAGAAATAAAACAAATCGAAACGTAAGCCCAAAAGCTGACTCCATTGATTCTCGATCGGGCAATTTTTATATTTACAATATGTAATAGGGCTCAATCAGAAGAGAGAAAGAGAGAGAGAGAGAGAGAGAGAGAGAGAGAGAGAGAGAGAGAGAGAGAGGGAGGGAGGGAGAGAGAGAGAGAAAGAGAGAGAAAGAGAGAGAGAGAGAGGATCCCATGGAATTTTAAGTAACGATTTGTTATATTTCTAAATCAATTTCCTAAGATGTACACACATACATATATTTGTAATTTATTTATGTATGTACATAGATACATGCCTAATGGCTTGTTTTTTCGGAAATTTATTCTTGATTTTTTCAAAATCGATAAAAATTTATTTCTATTCGTGGATAAACCCATCGACATTTCCTTTCTATATTTTCGCAAAATTAAATTCAAATATAATTGAATATATCATATTATATATAATATATTATTGCATTCCATGAGAAATTTTTATATAAAAAGAGTGACTCCTATCGTAAATTTAATCTGTTATTACTGATTCGTATTTAAATTAATAGCGATGATTGCAATTGAAATCTTGAACGATATAGTAATTATACTTTGATCTCAAATGTTAATTCCTTATTTTCCTATATAACAACTAAAACGTGCATTTATTATAGTTTTCTATATTATAAAAGCCTATTATATTATGTATGTATGTATGTATGTATGTATGTATGTATGTATGTATGTATGTATGTATGTACATACATATTTCTAACAATGAATCTACGAGTTATACAGATATATTAATTTTGTATACTCCATGTACCTCAAGAATGCCGCAAAACAATGTCATTTGTTAAAAGTTTCAATGAAATCTTTATATATATACGTGTATATACGTATATACATATATTTATATATACTTAAGCAATTATCTCCTTTGGCATTCTCTTTAGTCAATTACGTTAATCGTAAGAGAGA